>NC_137823.1:48521996-48744496 GCF_963921795.1 Nannobrachium achirus
CACACGTGGTGCATCATCTAGGCATGGGCGTGCACTTTTTACACACTTGCACAATTACATGGAAGTCTATGGTAACCATGGCAACGCGGGACATTGGCCGGAAAAAATCATTGCAACATATGTGTTAATTCACGTAATTTTTTATATTAATTCTTATTTTGCCCTATAAAAAACACATGAATGTGCCCATGATGACGGAAAACACAACTACATGCTATCATTCACATTTATTCAACATTGAATAGGCATTCAGGAGATACCAGCCCTTATGTTTTCTTCAAATGTAAACAAACATGGCTGCCATGTTTGAAAGATAGGGTTGGTATGGGGTTAAACATGCAATTTCGCGATCGCGATCATGCCTAGTACATTGTTGGAGGTCCAAAAACTTTTTTTGAGAATTTTTTTTTTTTTTTTTTTTTTCTTTTTTTTTTTAGTCCCTTGGGGGGGCGGGGGGGTTTTCAGGCCGGGCGGGGCGCCTGGCCTGTAAAGTGCTGCAGGAAACCCTGATGGAATCTCTGAAAAGGTTGTGGGGGTCCCTATTTCATCTCAACTAAGGGGGTCCTTGGCCTGAAAACGTTGAAGACCCCTGTTCTAAAGCCTGATTTTCATTCTGTCGTACGACCCTGTCGCTTGCTGACAAGAAAGCAAAGTCAGTCTTGTAAATCGGCTCTTGACGGCAAGCGACACCATTGTACTACTTAAAATGAATGAAGCTTTACTTGTTGCCAGATACTCTTCATGTAGTCCCTAACACAAACAGACCAGCCTCTCTCTCTCTCTCTCTCTGTCTGTCTGATTGTCTGCCTGCTGTCCAGCTTGCATGCCGCTTACCAGCCCGTGTGCAGGGTTACCCTTGGAGACTGGTCTACAGCACCGTGGAGCATGGGACCAGCCTGAAGACCCTGTACAGGACGCTGGTGGACGTGGACAGTCCTGTGCTGCTGGTCATCAAAGACATGGACAACCAGGTATACACTATTTTCTATTTCTACTGCATTGGACTGGGAAATTGAAATTTCGTTGTACCTGCAATGAAAGGGAATTGAGGAATTGAATGTAATAATAATAAGTAATGTATAGAGCGCTTTTAAAAACAAGGTTACAAAGTGCTTTCCAATGGCGGAATAAAATACAGTGCAATGAAAGGAGATAAGACAACAGTAAACAGTAGAATTTAAGGTAAACAACTAAACAACAGAAGTAAAACATAATAATAAAAAATAAAATAATACAAGCCTTAATTAAAAGCCTTGGTGTACAGGTGAGTTTTCAGTTGTGACTTAAAAGAATACAGTGAGCTAGCTAATCTTAGAGCCTCAGGCAGGGCATTCCAGAGCCTGGGTGCCCGGACCGAGAAAGCACGGTCACCCATGGTGACAAGTTGATTTGCGGAGACTTTCAGCATATATACAATGTAGCTGGGGGCTAGGCCATGCAGAATGTGATTGAACCTTGTACATTGCATGCACATGTGCATACATGTATCCAGATGGTAATGTTTGTGGATAATATAACGAAATGCTTCAAATAGCCCTTGACTAGTAACTCAAGGCATGAGATTAAATTGCCAGGGCATCTCCAGTGCAATTTCTGGTGGTTTGAATCTTAAACTACCTGTAATCATTTCTTCACCTAGTCTGCAACTTTCTCTAACATGCATTGCTTACACAGTGCATGCAGACCATGAAATGTGAACATGATTTTATGTCCCAAGGTACAGTAATAGCCAGTTTACATGTATTTGGCCCTGTACATTAATTATCCTTCTTTCACTCAGGTATTTGGGGGCTTCTCTACTCATCCCTTCAAAGTGAGCGAGCACTGCTATGGCACTGGAGAAACGTTCCTCTACAGCTTCTGTCCTGAGATCAAGGTTTGTACCAAGTTACATATGTTATGTTTACAGTTTGGTTTGGGTAAATTGACTTACCGGTACTTAATCTGGGATCCCGTTCAAAAATCAGGCTTAGCTGTGCCCCTTTGTGCTCATTTGCTTAGTTCCTATTTAACTGAATGGCGATCCATGTTTTTCAAAGCAAATTGCAAATCTGTCTTGAAAGATGAGTCAAGCGGTCAATTCTGACAGGGTTTTCTATTTATTCGGCAGGTGTATCGCTGGACAGGGGAGAACTCATACTTTGTGAAAGGCTCTACTGACTCTCTCCAGATGGGAGGAGGAGGGTAAGTAGATACACATAACCATATGAGCCACCCGCTGTCAGTCGTCAGCCTGTTGATTTAGATGTTCTCAGTACATTAGCTGCAGAGGTTTGAGAGCAAACACATCTGCCGCCTTACACGTTTATAAACGTTCTATTTTGCCCAGCTATCTACCGCCTTACACGTTACTGTACGTTCTACCGTTTTTGGCCACTGGGGGGCACTGTTCACTAATATATGAGACAGCAATGTGTTCACAGCTCTTTGGGCAGCCTGTGATGCTGATAAAAAATTATAAAAATGTTATTCATGTAATCAGCTTTCTGCACACCTTCTTCAAGATGGCTGCCAAAATGGCCACCATCCACATGCTGTAATTGTTTGTGTGTGTTAATCTAAAAATAGATTTTTCTTGGGGTTGATTATATTTTTCTGCCAACTGCAAGGGGGCAATGGACATCTTCTGAGAGCTTATTTTTTTTCAAAAAATGTTTAATTTTTTATTTATTTTCATTTTAATTTTTTGTAAAAAGCCGGGCAGTACTAAGATAGATTTTTTTTTAACCCTTGGCAGGCATTGTGTTAAGTGAGTTTGTGATAGTGCTGTTTCCCCCTTTTCCCTTGTTATCCATTGTTGTATGTGTTGTGAAAACTTCAGTTGTTTTGTGTGATTGTATGTGAATTAATTCCATATACAATCCAGGACTCAAGGACAAAGCTTCAAATGTTCAAACCCCATGCCACACACGCCGCATGAGACCCCTTGACTTGTAAAAGATCCCTTGACTTTTAAAAGCTGTTGCTGTTATCAAATTACTAATATTGATGCCATCCAACCTATACTGATTTCCTTATTCCTTATTCCTCTATTCTCTCCGCTGGTCCTCTGCAGTGGTCAGTTGGGGTTGTGGCTGGACGCTGAGCTGTACCGGGGCACCACCACCTGCTGTGCTACCTTCAACAATCAACCGCTTGCCGCTCAGCAGGACTTCAACATCCACAGTTTAGAGGTCTGGGCCTTTGAGTAGCTTTGCTTGAATGCGAATGCTGCCACATCCACATCTGCTCTACAGCTCTGAGACCTTCAAACCCCCAAGTCTGCATTATGTACTGTACCTTATTTACCACTATGAGGCGTCACTAGCCACCCACATAACAAGTAAACTTTCTGTGTGAGTCGAGGTGAATAATGAGGAGATAGTCGGGGTTTGTCCATTTCTTATACAGGGTGCCTGAGAAGTGAATGAAACGGCTAAGATGGCCTTCTGGTTTACTCTCATTTGGAAGGGCTCGCCAGTCAGAAATTATTATTTGGACGGTGTTTGGTGGACTTGGATATCAACTGCTTTGTTGATGAGTCAGAGGTGGATTTTTTGGGTTATATTTGGTGGTTGTGCCCCAGGTGGGTTGGCCTGCTTACTGTAGGTCTGGTTCATGGTCCCATGAAGAGAGGAAGTGTTCAAATGTCACCGCTGTTGTTTCCTCTCACTTTGTATGCTGCCTTAGACATTCCAAAATGCCTCCAATTTATCCCAGCATGCAGGACTGCCTTACCATCACATACCGAAAGGTAAGGGAATATAAGGGTGTGTTTTAACCCTGTGACTATGAGGGCCAAAGGACCCCTGTATGCTTAAGTTACTGTTGAAGTTATATATGAAAAAAGCTGTCTTATAATCTGTATCAAAAAAGGGTGTCCAGTAATGCTCTAGGTTCCGTTGTGCAATACGGATTGTTGTAATGTGTATTATTGGGAATATATACAGATGGCAAAACAGAAGTTTTTTTCCCCTACGATGGGTAGGAGGGGTTGATGCATTTGTGATTTCAATTGTTCAACCAAATCGGCATACCCTCCAATTGAAACCCACATTAAAAGCAGGCAGAAGAGTTAATTGTTTACAGTGAGGAATGGTGTTTTCCTCAGAAGGCCACATCCTGTAGTGTTCTCATATTTTGAGTCATAGTTTTGACCGAGAATGTTCCATGGCATTTCCCCATTGCTGTATATCATTTTCATAACATGTCCCCTTCACAATCTAACCCAACCGTGCAAAGGGAAATGTTTGCAATGACCAAAAGTTTTATTTTTTACATTTTTCTGTTCATCATATTTTATACAAGATTTTAATTTTAAATTTTTACACAATTTGTTTTCACAAATAATGTTTTTTTATTGTTTTAAATTCTTTCTTTTTTTTATTAGAAGTATCTTATGCTGAATGTCCATGTTTCTTTATTTTACCATCCAAAACAATGGATACAAAACATGTATCCTTACAAGCACTACATGAGACAAAACAAAATCATTTTAAATCCAGTGTCAGTATTGAATTCTTATCTCAGTTGGACCAATTCTATATACTTTGTGTGGTCATTGTTAGTAAAGGGCTGTAGCCAGTATTAGTGTAGCGCCGATGACACTTTAAACTGCGGGACATTTATGGACATTTCATTGCTTCTATGGATAAGCCTTGGCACTATGTAGTTAACCACTTAAACCTTCTAGACTTAGTAAACTGGACTTGAGTTGATTCTGTACTTGGAGTGTGTCTTCCCTCAAAATAGCGCCTCTGCAAGCTCACAACGCGTGACATTACAATTCATTGTGAGCTTGTAGATCGACTATTTCTGGCTAAAGTTACTCAATGTTGTGAAAGTGGTTAACTTAATCACTTAAACCCTATAGCGACTCTATTCTGGGCTTATCATAAAAGGTGAACATTCATTGAAAGTTACAGATCTACATGCTCATGACACGTTGTATTATGATGTATTGTGAGATTGTAGATCAGTTATTTTCTGCAGAGATTTGTTAGAGGGAGGAAAAAAGGAGTGGGCCAAGGATAGACCCCTGGAGACTCGAAATAGGGTTTAAGTGGTTCAAGCATTTTGTTGTTGTCGGGTGGAAACCTTGTACGTCCAAAATGTTAAATTTTTTGTTATTTTAAAAACTATTTAGAATAGTGAAAATAGACAATCTACAAGCACATAACGCCTCACATTGCAAGGCGTTGTGTGCTTGTAGATCTGCTATTTTCACTAGTTTTGTGTGACAGTCTTGTATGATGGAGCGGGGCTTTACTTTACGAAAAATCATACAAATTTGAAACTTGGAAATACGAGGTTTCTGCCCGACAGTGACGATTGTTAAATGTAATGTTACTGAATGTTGTTTGGTTACCTCCTACACAAGGGAAATCGTTTGTTCATTTCACAAGAAGACCAAAAGGGAAAATCTGCTGGGTTTTAATGCACTTTGATGTCATACTCATAACACTAACTAAAAGCCCAGTTTGCCAGTTAGCATAGGAAAAAAATGTTCATTTATATCCTGGTGTTTTACACATCAACCTTTCACAGGGTAGTAGTGGTGCATGGAATATGCAATATTGAAAAACGTTCATCATTACTATGGCATCTCCCACGCTATTCTCTAAAGACAGGTATCGCTTCATGTGAACATGACTTTTTGTGTCCTTTAACTGTTAAGTGTTTGTGACTGTGAATGCTCCTAAAGTATTATTTCCTGTGAATCCAAAACTGCCCTGTTCTGTATATCACTGAGTAATAACTATTTATTGTGTTGTCATTGCTATCACATTTAAAGCTAAATAAATGCTAATATACATATACAGCAATGCCTGTTGTTCTTTAGTTACTCCTGTTGAATTAAATCTGATGTAAACCAGCTTCCTTGGTTCAGTTGATGATTTGTCACACTGTTGAATAACATGTAAGCCTACAGTATTAAACTCCTGGATACTTTACTACAAAGTCAAACCAATTAGACGTACCTTAAATTAATTTACTATGTGCTATGTCTGGGTGGTATGGCACGTTCATATCAGACATTACCCAGAAAGCATAATTTCCCACTCAAACATCCCACTAAAGTTGAACAACGGCAAACGGACCTTCAGAATAAATAGTTTGCTATAGTTACTCAGAAAGAGTACACACAAAAAAAAAAAAAAAATGTGTCATTATTACTGATTGTTATGCTGTCAAATGAGTTGATAGTTAATTTAGAGTAGTAAAGAAGACATTTTCTTTTCTTTAGTAGAACTAGTGTCTAGTGAACTACTGTTGACCTTGACCACAAATCAAAATGACAAAGTAATTATACAATCAAATTACTAGAACTTAATTGAATTACTTAACCTGTCCTGATGTAGTAGCTACCTGTAGTGCTACTACTCCAAGTGTGTGTGTGTGTGTGTGTGTGTGTGTGTGTGTGTGTGTGTGTGTGTGTGTGTGTGTGCGCGTGCGCGCGCGCGCGTTCGATCTCTGTGTGAGACAGAGCGAGAAAGAGACTTCAAAGATTTTGCCACGCAGGCAAGGATGAACTTGTCAGTTAACAGTTCAACCGTTGATACCCGGATGCAAGGCTACGCTGTTACTGGAAGAGAATCAGTGACGCAGACGCGAACCATGATGGGTGGAGAGCATATATTAAATAAACTAGAACGGTTTTTCGGAAAGCGGATAATAGACAGACACGGAAACAACTCCACATTTGTAAATATGGATGAAACGGAAAGTTGTGTTTTCTGCACGATAGCGAGCGATCGAGACGAAGATACTGAAATCGTTCTCCAGGTAGGCTACCGTCAGCGAAGTCTACTCTGTTCATATCAGCCATAAATTATACCGCTCGTAAGAGGACTTTTATTTTGCTGACTTTTTCACTCAAAATAAAAGTCCTCTAGAGCGTTTTAATTTATGTTAATTGTAGTTCAAGTTCAAGTCAGCGTTATTTTGTATAATCAATATTTGGTTGCTGGTTAATTGTAGAAACTATCCCAAAGTAAACATTTAAATCAGGTTTGGTTTTGAAAACACACACACACACACACACACACACACACACACACACACACACACACACACACACACACACACACACACACACACACACACACACACACACACCTCATTCCCTTCATATTATAATAGCCTACTGTGTTCTATCTGTCATTCAATGTTATACAAGATTTTAAGTCCTCAATTGAAACAAGCTGTAGGCTTTTTTGGGTGTATCCAAGTTGACCTGACCTTGTAGGCCCTACCAGTGAACTGTACTGTCATGAATGAAACTGTACCTTTTTATGCAAACTTCTTTAATCAATCAATCAGAATGATGAGCTGGTCTGCTTCCGGGACATCTACCCTGCTGCTCCCCATCACTACCTGGTTATACCCAGAGAACACATACTCAGCTGCTTGTCACTTGACAAAGAACATGTTGGCCTGGGTGAGTATGCCCTCAAAACAGATGTCACCATTGTTGGAGAGCAATATATTTCTTATGTAATAATGTATTAGTAATTGATGCATTAATGGAACAGTTGAAAGGATGGCGGATATGGGGAAATGTGCCTTACGCGAGCAAGGGATCACCGATATGAAGGATATAAGGTACATGTAATTAAGGACCTTGATGACTCAAACATCTAGTTTGCATTCACCATAGCTGTGACATTCACTGTACTGACTCTGACCTCTAAGGACCTTTCCCAGGAGGGTTCTCATGTGCGTCTTGCTGCGTCACCCTTTCTTGTTTTTCTTTGTAGTTTGTTTTTCTTGCACTGACCATTGGACACTTTTTTTGTTCAGGTTGTGTAGTAGTATTGAGTATTTTGCTTGTGTTTGACAAGGTGGTGAGATACTTGAAGCACTGACAGCATTGACTGTTATGGACACTTTTGTTTGGCACTGTATTGATAGTTGTGCTTAAGGATTGCTTTTTTGGTTGTTGGCTGTTTCACTTTGCATTGATAGTTTTTTGACACTTCTTTCTTTGATGTACCTTGCTCTTTAATCTGTTCTTTTTTTTATTCTTTTCATACTTCTCTAACTTTGTAAATATCCTTATACTGCTGTGCTGCCTCTGGGTGACTGATTTTCCCCCTTTAGATAATAAAGGTATATATCTATTCAGCATTTGATTCTGGCTCATCATGATGGCACACCCTATTCTGAATATCATCCGCTATCTCTGTTATATTTATTGTCTCTAGAGATGCTTTTTGATAACTAGTTGTTGTGACAATATCATAATGTATCAACAGGCTGGGCTTCCACCAACCCCCATACACATCCGTAGATCACCTCCACCTCCATGTGCTTGCCCCAGCCAGCCAGATCTCTGAGTATATGGAATATAAATTCCTTCCAAACACAGAGAGATTTATTGAAGTGAGTTGTGAGATCTGCGTTTCATATTTTATTTTGTCTATGGTGCTTCTAAGTTCTATGTACAGAGACTAACACACACACACACACACACACACAACACACACACACACACACACACACACACACACACACACACACACACACACACACACACACACACACACACACACACACACACACACACTAATGTTTCTGAATTTAGTTAAATTAATGAATTATGCCCCTGTCTCAACAGGAACAGTACCTACAGAAGTGGATTAAGGATAGTCCATCCAGAAAAAGTGCCTTCAGGGATCACCAAACAACTCAGAAGAATGTTTTAAACGAGTTAATGCTTCAAAAGTAAAGTGAAGAAGAGCTCCAAATGAAAGGGGCATATGAACCGTAAAATACAGGACAAAATATAACAGCATAATACAATGAATGACATTGTAGTACCGTATATGAAATGGGCTGACACATACCGTAGGCCTAAGTCAAAAAGTGCCTTTGGGGTGTTTGACTCCTTCCTACCTGAAATTTAGATTTGTTTTTGCTTGAACACATATAGTTATCTAGAAAGCAATGTGATGTATTTATTTATTTATTAGCCTATTATTATTTTAAGTTCCTTGATGAATAGGCTCCTAGATTGTTCTCTTTGCACTCTAACTTATGTGACTGACTATTACATTGTTGTTTGTTGATTAGGGTTCATGCCAACTCTAATTACACACTTGCAATTTGCTCTGCACTGCTAAATGCCAAACATTTCGGAAGGGTTCATGTGATTTTCTTATTCTGTATTTTATCAAATGTTCTATATTTACAAAATAAAATCACATTATCATGAAATGATCTGAACAATTAGTAGGCCTACTAATTCCTATGCCAAATCAAATATATCTTCCTTCTCTTGATTCGCTCTGAAATTGGCCTGTTGCAATGATCGAATTGACGAAAGTTGGGCACCAAAACATTGTGGGCACTTGGAAAAACTGGGCACCTCAATAGAGTGAGCACTTGGAAATCTGGGCACCAAAACAGTGGGCACCAGAGGCACTTGGTAAATCCAGGAACCGAAACAGAGTGGGGGCCGAACATACATGTGCAGATTGTGCACCAAAACAGAATGCACACTAATTAGTAAATCTGGGTGGTGGGTACCAACCAGAGTGGCCACCTGAAAAGTCTGGACAGTGAGCACAGTCTGGGAATACTTTGTATGTGAAGTCTTAAACATTAAGCTTCACCCTAAATTAGGCTAGTATACAGTATTTGTGATAGTAGGATATTGTGTTCATTTGGCTATTCAAATTCAGGCCTGAGTCCATGACCACCAGGATACTGTAGGTTGTTTTTTTAATATTACTTTAACGCGGCATCCTAGCGCCCTCTATTGACCATCCGCCACTATAATCAGTTGGAGTAGTCACCAGTCTAGTAGTGCTTGGTGCTAACAGTCAAGGCTGGCCACAGTTCCTCGCCATGGATGGATGGGTGTACGCCCACGTAGTTATGTAACTGTTGTGTGGTAATTCAGACAGTCCAGTTGGGCCAGTAAAGGCCCTGATTGCTAAACTCTGATTTTGCAACGTCGGAAAACAAATGGAACCTCAGGACATCTGCTCCCAATCCAGGGAGAATGGATGTCTATTCTGTGACATTGTCAACAAGCAGACGGACACGGAAATACTATTGAGTGTAAGCAGTTTTAATTGAATAGTAGGCTATGTTCTTAAAAAGAAGAAAGGTGCGTTTAAAATTGAAAACGCCCTCTGGCTGGAACATGTGATATACCTCCCTCTCTGTCTCTTTCACAGGATGATGAGCTGGTTTGTTTTGTTGACTCTAAACCAGGCGCCACGCACCATTACCTTGTTGTTCCGAGGACGCATTTAGGAAATTGCAAAACTCTCCAAAGGGATGACATACCTCTAGGTATTATTATTAGCCTATTATTACGCACTGGCACATTGCCCCCCCCCCCCACACACACACACACACACACTACACACATAGGCTACATACTGTACATAACTGCTGACTCAGACATATTGATGTGCTTTTTGATAGTGGAGCGAATGCAGAAAATGGGAAGGCATATGCTGGAGAAGAACAAAATCAGTGACCTAGGTGACGTCAGGTATTTTAATAAATAATAATAATTATTATAATAATCATCATGTGAGAGATTTTTGTACTAGTCAGCAATTTGGCACCTTCCCAACATTGTGTTAGGGATGTGAATATCTGCTCTCTTTTCAGGACAACATTGCCAAGCTGTCTTTCAAATCATTACTCAACATTAAAAAACTAAAACAACAACAATAAGACCAAAAAACATTCTGTTACACTACTGACCATAGTATTCATCAACTATTTAACTTTTACGTGTAGCCTAGTTAGAGCAAATTGTGGCCAACTTGTGAACATTGTGTTACTGCAGGTTGGGCTTTCATCTGCCTCCCTTCTCCTTTGTTCCTCACCTACATCTCCACATCCTGGCACCAGCCAGTCAGATGAGTTCCAGGGCCCTCAGCCGCTATGGGCCACAGTCTTGTTGGTTCATCACAGTGAGTGACAACTTGGATAACTTCACCCCAGCCATACTTTTAGCAGTGGCTTAATACAGTGATAAGCCCTGCTCTGGCACAAATAAACATTTGCCCCTGTTTCTATAAAATACTGGTAGAATGTGACTCAGGCTATATATGGTTTTATGATTATTATGTACTTGCCATTTATTTATTTGTATTTACTAATAACATATGACAACATGGTGAATTCTGTATGAAGCATTGCTGTGATTCATTACAGGTGGACAACGTGCTGCATCAGCTCAGGACCCGCGGCAATGTCAAATGAGGATTAAAGATTCAAGTAGTTGTTCTCCAACATTTGTCATGCCAAGGTGGAACCCAAATTGATATATATTTTTCCACCATGCCACCTGCTACTTCCTGAAATAGCAGGTAAAGGTTAAAGACAGAACCCTCTCTAAAACCCCCAGGACAACGATCCAGACTCTTTGCCCTCCTGGCACCCAAACTGTGGAATAAACTCCCTGTTGCACTGAAGAATGGCAGACACACAACCTACTGTAGCTTCTGCAGTGGTCTGAAGACTCACCTCTTCAGACTCCACCTTAGCCCATAGTGTAATGACCATACATGTAATTTAGATTGCATTTTTTTTTTAAATAAAGTTTTTACTGAATAGGTGCTTGGTCTACCAGCATTTTTCTTAGATTATTATTTCTATGCATTTGATGTATTGATATTGATGTATTACCTTGCTAGTATGCCTATATTGTAAATTGTAAGGTAATGATAATTTGGGGTATTTTGTGTAGGTGTGTGCCAGTATGGACAGCTCCTCTACATTTAGCTTCAGTAAGAAGAAGAAGAAAAAAAAAACACCTACAGTAAATTAAACAACCATAATTAATCACTTGTCTTAAACCCTGGCACATAGTCTACTTAGCCATTAGGCTCCTTCCTTTTTCCCTCAACGCTTGTTTAACCAGTTGTTAAATAGGCCTTTGCAAATGTGTAGGTTATATATTAAAGATAAACTGATAGTAGTTTGAGTATAGGACCCCAATGGAAACAAGCCATATACCTTCTTGGGTTTTAATACCTCTTGGCAGACCTTGTATTGAACTTTTTTTTGCAAACTGCAAATAAAGTATTCAATCAATTTATAATCAGCCTATCGTGACCATAGATTGTGACACTTTGGAGTTCTTTCTGAGAACCACGTGGTGGCGCCATAGAGTTATGGTGGCGCCACTTGATGTTTTACAACAAAACAATGTCGTCACAATTCTGCGCCGGTAGTGGCCAATGCGGGAGATTGAAAATAGAAAAGCAAAACAAAAGCTGACTTCGCTAATTTTGTTAAAACAATGATAAAAAAGCCTAAGCTACCCAAGAGTACACTGAAATCTCATATCAAGTTTAAAACGAGGGGTAACCTTAATGTGAGGCCAAGGGCGCTGATTATGGTAAAGTAACTAAAAAAATCGTATGAATACTGTCTAAAAGAGATTGCCTCAGTGAAGTCGTGTATGGTCGCTAACACGTCCCTACTCTTTCCCCAGGCTGAACTGGTAGTACTGCTGTTCTTTAAAAGCATTACAGAAGAAGCAAGAATCATGGCATTTGAAGAGAGAACGGCAACAATCAGAGCACACCACGTCAGAGCAGCGGCCAAGGTAAATGTCTTGTATGAATTAAGTAAAAAGGGACCCCAATAAGCCCGATTTAGACTAGCCCTCAGGGCTAGATTTAGACCTGCCTAACGGCTTTCTTGTGGTCTTTATCCTTTCAATTGACCTTGTTGGATCAGTGAACTGTACTCTCTTCTCTTGTAGTCTACCTTTTCCTGTGCAAACTTCTAATAAGTAATCAATCAATCAATGCTCTGTGTATGTTGTCTAACGGTTTCCAAACACTGGGCGGGACAAATATTTATGGATCCCCTTATTCCCTTAATTCTTTGTTTCTAACATTTTATTATTTCAAAACATTTTCAAAAAACATTCTCCAAAAGGCTAAGATTTTCATGGATTAACAGTCTACCTTGGCAAAAAGCCCCAAAACAAATCTTAAAAACAAAAACAAACAAAAAACAATTGCAATGATTTTATTTTTGTCTAATTTCTCTATTTTGGGTCTTGAGCTAAAACGTTTGGGAACCACTGGTCTAATATGTTTCCCTCACCATCAGTCAAATCAGACAAATATTGGTTCTCAAACTTTCATGTAAAGCACCCACAAAATTATATATATATATATATATATATATATATATTAGAGATGCACCGATCAGGTTTTTTGGGGCCGATACCGATCACCGATCAGCTGGAATCAATATCTGCCGATACCGATATTACCGATCGATCAAAGCACCGATATTACCACCGATATTACCGATCGATCACAGCGTGAAATCCATAAATTCTTCTATTGTGTCACTGTCGGAGCATTTATATATTTAATGATTCCTCTTACACAACATTGACATTGTATATATTAATTCAATTCAACTTTATATTTTAAGGTCATGATTTGATTCGATTCTCAATATGATATATTATCGTAAATCATTTTAGTCCTAGGAAAATTCCTCCTCAAGAAAAACAAAACAAAAAGGTTTTCTCATAAAGACAGTGGCAATATTGTCTATCCTTCATTATTTTCAAGGTTATTTGGCTATAATGGTTAATAGCAACAATAATAGGCCAAATAGGCCCTTAAGATTTTCTTTACACTATATACATATTTGGGGTCCTTGCTCTTGGCATGAAAATGTTTGAGAACCACTGTTCTTAAACAATATCAGACAACAACATTTCTGTTTGACTGACCTTCCCAGTTTTTTATTTTTATAGACCTGTTTGCTGGAAAAAACAGGATATGGCAACACTTTTTATAGACCTGTTTGCTTGTTTCTGTCGCAGAAACTAAATGGCAACGCGTCATCCTCCTTACATCTAGTGCTAACGGTTAGCACCTGTGGAAATGACTGTTTTAAACTATATAAGGGAACTACAAACGTTATCCTTAGATCGACAACAACTACCTCCAACTGTTGTCCTCCAATGACTTTGGAATTATGTTTTTTGGAATTAAGTTTAACATCAACGTTACAGCCTCTCTCTCTTCTCTCACGTCGCAGAGAGAGAGAGAGAGAGAGAGAGAGAGAGAGAGAGAGAGAGAGACGAGCGGAGCCTCGTTAACCCAAAGAGAGAGAGAGAGAGAGAGAGAGACACGAGCGGAGCCTCGTTAACCCAAAGAGAGAGAGAGAGAGAGAGACACGAGCGGAGCCTCGTTAACCCAACACAGCTGAAAACGCATTCATCTGATCACTCAAATCGTGGATTTTACTTTGAGAAGTCAACACCTACAAAGGTAGAAGTAGGCTACTATTCCAATGGTGTATCCAATATGTTTAAAACAAACAACTTTCATCTCACTCTGTCCCCCTTTCTTCGGTGCATGTCTGTGTGTGGTGTGGGAGGAGGGGGGGGATTAAGTGGCTCACAGACAGAAGTGAACATGGAGCCGCACGCACGCACACACACACACACACACACACACACACACACACACACACACACACACACAAGAGAAGAGAGGAGAACAGAGCTCTCCTTCGTCAGAAGCACGCATGCACAACGCGCACGTGAATCGAACGTCAACGTCCCTTTTGCTTCAATCCCTTGATCGGCTCGCTTTGATCCAATTATGGAAACACCGATCAAAACCGATATGGCCTTGATCGGCCGATCTGATATCGGAACCGATCAATCGGTTCACCTCTAATATATATATATATATATATATATATATATATATATATATATATATATATATATATATATATATATATTGTCTGCGGACCCCTATCTGAAAATATGTAGAGCCAGGGTCCCTCTTACAAGTTTTGTGTTGTTAAAATGCTGTTTTTCATGGATTGACTGATCTTGATGCTAAATTAAGTATTACAAGGGCCCACAGGACTAGCTACAGAATATACAGAACATTTCTGGACCGAGACAGCCTAGATTGATGTCTGTAGCCCTAGACTATTCCATATTTCTAGTAATGTGGCACCTCTAGAATCTAGAGATGCCACATTATTAGAAATATGGATCAAGGTCTATAGCCTTGGTTGGGGATTTTGAAAAAACATCTTAATAGTGGACTCACTGGATACAAAATTGTTTAAGGTTCTCATTTCAATCAGAGTATTTCTATGTAATATAATACAACAGATTTATATAGCAAATCTCTCAGTACTCAGTCTCAATACTCACTCGCTTTATATAATAAGGTGGTGAGAAAAAAAAAGAAGAAACAACTTTATTAGGAAAAAGATAAAACGAATGACGTGAGAAACATTATTGTTTGGCATTATCTTTGTGCTTTTCTTCCATCTGTAGAAGATCTTGAAAAAGGCTAAAGGATAATGGGAGACGTACATCTTCATCTTCGTAAACATCAGGAGCGGCTGGAGGACAATGGAACCTGCCCACTTTAGGAGCAGCAGCATCTCTATCTCGCTCGACCAGACCTATTGTATGTCTATGGGTAACTGGAACTCTTGCCCCAAAGGCCCAAACAACACTCGCCCCCACTTATTTCGCAGACCGCTCGCCCCAGTGGTATTCCAGTGTATTCAGCCTCATGCTATATTTATTTATTTTGTGCTTCATATACTTTTATGCTATTGCTATATTACAGCAATAAAGGCCTTTTATTTTTTGCAATTCTAACACGTTTTCTTTTTAGATGTTAGGGTTATTACAATAATACAGTTTTCAATTGGCATTTCTTCTATTGTCCACAGATTTTATATTTGTATTGTAATTTGTTTGCATTTCCCCCCCTGGATATTTGATGTTGAGGGTGGGGTGATGAGGTGGGTATGTAACTAAACAATTGGGAGAGATCCAATGTGTACATTAGAGTTTAGACAATGACATATGAGCAACAGGAAGACATGAGAATTTAAAAAGTATATATAGAATCAGCAAGATGATAATTATTGTTTTTCGAGGCTTTACAAATTGAAGCAATTAGACCAGAATTGTGCAAATATCTTTTGGAAGTGGGAGTGAGATAGTTGCATCTGAAACCCCCAAGGGTAAAAGTAGGCTATAACTATAATATTTTAAATGTATTTGTTATATACGCTATACGGTATTCTAATAACAGATTGATAATTTGACCTAATTTCCCCAATCCTTGTGAAGATCGTGCACATGTGTATGTTTCTCAGTTCATTTTGTAATACACAGAACTCTATGCTCAATGTATATAGATGGATCTGAGGGAAATTCAGGTATCATAAAAGTATCACAGTAGGGCATGAAACAGAACATAAAAAAAGCAAATTGGAATCAGTGGATTGCATATTTCGGATATTTCGCATATTTAGTTTTTCTTTTCTGTAAGTGATTAGATGTTTCCTGTCTATTCCGTCTCTTTCTGTTCTACTGTGTTTGTTTTCATAACCCATATATAGGCTGCAGTTTGTGGACAGGGTAGTAATTTAACATGTCATCAGTCATATACGAAAAACAGTGGTTAAAAAGTCTCTGCACAACAACTTGCTGTTTATTTGCTGTGCTCTAAATGTATAGCAGCAAGCGGTTTGCGTGGCTCTGCAGGAACTGTCTAGAAGAGGTTCTTGTCTGATTGTGTGTCTGGGGCTAATCTTGCAAACCATAGACATAGAAAGGTGGTAAAAGAGGACTGGTATTTTTTAAGGCAAGCCTCCTGAATTCTGAAGGACGCTTCCTTGTGTGTCACTTGTTCCTAGGTGTGTCACAGTAGGGGCGTTCGCTAGGCCAATCAGAGGCAGGACTCCCTCCTTCACAGAGGCACTTGCTTTGGCAATGTAAACGTTTGTCTCCTGATGCCAATGGTAATTAATCTGTTCTTGGTAATTTACCAGTGTGATTGACAATAAAGCTCCTTTTAATTGAATGTAAAGTCCTGGAAAAGACACGCTATGATTGGTCAGTAGTCACTTTGAGTGGCAGAGTGCCTTCCACACTTCCGCCAGTCCTGTTTTACCAGTCACGCCAATGAACTGCAGCGGCGGATGAGATATCACGTTTTTTATATCAGTGTTGCAAAACACATTCTTTTTCCCATTTTATACTTAATATTAAAAACATATATAATAATTGTATAATGGCAGTCATTGGTGCGAACATGGAGTCGTACATTAGATATAGTATATCATAGACATAGACTCTGGACACATGAAATCCTAGATCCACATCGGAGCCGTCGCTCTTATGTGAATGATTCACGTTTTGTTTCCCCTTGTAACTTAACTAGCTCTAAAATGGATGTATGTACATTTTTTTGTGAACTCATACAATTGTTTGCTTCCAGTTCTTTTCTGGAATAAAATAAGGATGCCCCACTTTCTACTTGTCTGTTTGTAATAACAGCTTTGTTATTGTGAGATTGACTGATTTCATGTAAGTTTTATTTTTTTTAATTTTTTTTCCTTGTCTGCAGCTGGACTACAAAGACTACTGTACACAAAGAACACATTGTTCTTACTTTTGTGCTGTCCTGGTGAAACTGACCTTGTGCAAAGTCTCCTCGGACACAAACCTCCTACACTTTCCACTTTTCCTCTCCACATCAAACCAGCCTCTCCTCCACCCTGGATTTACAGTGGATATGAATATTGATCCAGTGTCGTATGCTGTAGAAAGAGGTGTCGGCCAAGAGGAACACTGGTTATTGACAAAGACAAAGGTCTCTCTTCCTTTAGCCCTGCCTGACTTTCTAAACTAATCTCCTCTTTCCTCTGCACAAAATGTTTGATCAGTTTTGGTGAGGAAGAAGTAAGGAAGCTTCTCTGAAGAGATTGGGATCTGTGTTACAAGCTCCATCTATGCTTTTGGCTTTGTAACTTTTTTTCCTGATCTTAATCTTTTCTTATCTGTGCCGTGGTATAAAGCACTTTGAATTGCCTTTGTGTATGAAATGTGCTATGCAAATCAACTTGTTTGGTATAGTTAAGTAAAAGTTATGTTTTACCACTTTATAGATGCTGTATACTTCTCATTTGGAACGGCCAATAATTCCTTACCTGATTAATATTCTCTATTAAAACACTGGGGCCAGTGGCATTGGCCCTTATTGGTTGCTTGTAATGGTGGACGAGAAACTGAAGGTCATTCTATAGTTGCACCTGGAACTCCCAAGGGTGAAAGTAGGCTATAACTATAATAATATTTTAAATGTAAATTATTTGTTATATACAGTATATATACCATATATTTTAATAACAGATTGTTAATTCTCCCCATTCCTTGGAAAATCGCGCAAATGTGTACGTTTCTGTTTATTTCCACAAGTAATTTTGTAATACAGAACTATGCTTGCCGTAGTTAGACGGTTAGACCTTTTATTGATCTGAGGGAAATTCAGGTATCATGGAAGTACCACAGTAGGCGTGAAACAGAAAATAAATGTCATGCCTACTGTGGTGCAACTCCTTATTTGAAACCAGTCATTATGATACATGACTCCATACTTGACCTGATGCAACTGCATTTAATGATGACATTTCTTTCCTTATCTTGTGTTTCGTTCATGTGTCTCTCTTGTGGCCAGGTTGTAATCCTGACAAGCAAGAGAATGTAAATGACGAAACTCCATCGGTGAAGAAGAGTGAGAGGTTGATGGCAGGACTAGCCTGATTTCAGACTCGGCTGAAACAGTCCACTCAGAGAGTGGGCGGGTCTATGGGCTGGAGCCAGGCAAGGGCAAGACGGCATAGGATGCTGTCAAAGCTGGCATCAAGGCTGGGAATAAACATGTCTTGATACCAAAGGTGTATGTATTAGCTGACTTCAGAGCACGTTAAAATAAGAGAAAGTACAAATTGATGGTAAAATAAGATAGGGCTGGAAGTCGTCGTTTGTTTTTTGTTTCCAATCAAAACCGGGGAAGGACGGCAATCTCTGCACTAATGACTCCAACAGGTTGGTCTGTTCAGTGAGGTGCATAACCAGGGGGAATAGTGTTTTCCCCTGCATGCTCCCGGTCAGGCTCTTCACTGTCAGGCACAGACTGGCAACATGTATAGGAGGAGTCACACTGCTTGTACCATCCATACTGACAGTAGTGAGTCAGTAGTGACAAGGTATTACTGTACAAGGAAAATAACCACAAAAAAAAAGAGACTTAATGGTGTAGCTCCCAAGTAGATCTCGGACTTGATGTTGGCCGAACTACGCGGTTAGTCATCGAAGACATATCTATGATGTGTGACTCCATATATGGGCAAAGTTTCAACCCGAAACAAACGCCATTCTCTTCCATTATAAAATTATTTCAAAAAATATACAACGTGAAAAAAATGTGGCACTGATCGGTCCTGTAGTTTGTGAGATTAGCCCCAGACAAAAACAGAGACCTATTTATGGCCCTTGTGGTGGTCCATGTGGCAGCGACGCCCTTTGCGATTCAGCATATTTGACCATAGCTTCAAAGAAGTAACTCATCAGCAGTGTTTATGCAGAAGAGATTTCTATGTTTGGCTTGCGCTCAAGAAAACTGAGAAGTGTGACCAATTACAGTTTATTTGTTTTATATATTTTTTTGTGATGGAGACACTATTTTAGAATGGCTTTTTGGTAACAATTACAAACTGTAAACAAAAAGAAGAAAAAACATACGCATGGGGAGTCTGCATTGGATGCAGCTGAGCAGATGTTCAGGGTTTTCTACTTGAAACATATATGTGTTTGCATGGGGAGAATCTGCAGGGTATTCTACTTCAAAAGCTTCTTGATGGACATGTTCTTCTCGCTATCTTTCAGCATCACCTTTGCCACAGCCATCTCAAAGTCCTCTTGGGTAACGTGCACTCTCCTCTCTCTCAGAGCATACATCCCCGACTCAGTGCACACACCCTTGACCTCAGCTCCAGAGGCTCCAGGCATGAGCTCAGCGATCTTCCTCAAATTAATGCCACGTGTCAGATTCATCTTCCTAGAGTGGATTTTCAGAATGTCCAAACGGGCCGCCTCATTGGGAGGGGGAAACTCAATCTTCCTGTCAATGCGGCCTGGCCTGAGCAGTGCAGAATCCAGGATGTCAATACGGTTGGTGGCCATGATGACCTTGATGTTTTTGGTGGCCTCGAAGCCATCCAGTTGATTGAGCAGCTCTAACATTGTCCTCTGCACCTCGCTGTCCCCAGAGCCACCCTCCAGGCGCGATGAGCCGATGGAGTCAATCTCATCCATGAAGATGATTGAAGGAGCGTGCTCCCTGGCCATGACAAACAGCTCTCGCACCATACGGGCACCCTCTCCGATAAACTTCTGGACCAACTCAGAGCCAGAAACCCTGATGAAGGTGCAATCGGTGTGGTGGGCCACAGCTCTGGCCAGCAGGGTCTTTCCTGTGCCTGGAGGGCCATACAACAGCACACCCTTTGGCTGTGCAATGCCCAGAGCTTCGAAGAGCTCCGGGTGCTTGACAGGCAGCTCAATCACTTCCTTGATTTCCTTGATCTGCTTGTCCAGGCCACCAATCATTTCGTAGGTGGAGTCCGGCACCTTCTCCACCATCATAAGGGACACCAGAGGGTCAACCTTATTGGGAAGTATCTTATGCAGCGTATAGCTGTCGTTGCGCAGAGCCACGCGGCAATTGGGAGTCACGTCATTGATATCAATGTTTTTGTCCACATCCACAACAAACTTTCCTTCTTGATGCACCTTTACCAGTACTTTCTTTTTGTCCATAGCCCTAACCACTTCCCCCACATAGGATCCTTGTTCCTGAAGTAACTGCAGCTCCTCACGGAGGAGACGCACTTTAGCATTGAGCTCATTCCTCTGCGCCTGTAGACGTCTGAGATTCTGGCTTTTGTCGTTCACTGTCAACTCTAAATCCTGTATTTTGGACAGGTAATACTTCCGCCGAATATCAGAGCTTCTTTCTTTGGTGATCAAAGTTTGCACAGACTCCATCGCATCTGTATACAGCTTGAGCGTCAATAACCCTGTCCACCATCTACCTACAGTTAAAGTTTAAATATACGGTTTGTCCACTGAGGCATGATGTAATACGTCTCTCAGCCAATCACATGTGAGGTATTATGTATTAAATAACCATATACAGATGACTTGGTCTGGCAAATCCATATATGGTTAATTGTGATTATTATTTAACAGTGACCCTGGAAACCTGATTAATAATAAATAGTCAAATTATTGCAATCATGTTCAGGAACTGTACGTCAGTGATGCAATAGACACTTTAACTGTAATACTTATTGGATACTGGCAACTCCACATTTGAACACAACATCGTTAATATGTAAGTATGAATTAAACCGTCTCTTCAAGAAGGCAGAATGCCACTTCTTTGAGCTAGTGGAAGATAGGGTTGAGTCAAGTTGTTGAGTTCCCAGGGCTAATATATCAGTACACCATTTTGGACTCAGTCTTCTTACAATAATGAACACATTGCATCAAATGACATAATATGCTACTTTTGAGCGGTGCTCCTGGAAGGAGCCAAGCTCCAACATCTGGCTTTGTCCAAAGTTTGTTGTACGCCCGGCCCCAGGGTCTATGGTCCTCGCTCTGAATTCACTCATAATTATGAGCGGTGCTAACCGCTCCTACGTCTGGCTTTGTGTGTAGGAGCACGGAATGAGCACGTAACTCCATGTATAGAGATAACTAATGTCATGGACAGAACGGTCCATACAAGGAGATATGCACGTGTGTCTTGTTTGATACCATGCGAAGTGAGCACCGCTCACAGGTGTGATTTGTTACAAACCCACTCTGCGCTCCGCTGGTATGCTCTGACACCCAGGGTCACATCGGCCAAGCTTTGTAGGACTTTGGAGGGGCAGGGTCTGTCATAGCAAGAAGAATTAAGAACACCTTGAATTTGGTTCTTGTTGAAATGGTTCAAAGTCACATTTTTTTTTTTGACAGAAAGGTTGATCAGGGTGATCCAGACTTGGCCATCTAGCTTTGTCATGTTCACATGGTCCTCTGACGGAATCTCCTGCCATTTGCTGTTCATCGATTTTTCTACCTCACCTGTAGTGACTCCAAGGTCAGCACTCCCTCACCTGAATCAATACACAAAGTAAATTATGGGTGCATGCACGGATACGATTGATCATCACACTAGTACCGTTGACATGATCAGTGATATAGCGTAACACAGACAGGGCCTTGAGGGGGATATCAAACTCCAGTGCAGCAAAAACCTGCAACTCCTGCACTCTGGATACGCTTGCAGGATAATGTCAGTCCTGGGAAGGGTCTCCCTCCCTGGGTGTCTTGCTGGCAAGAAGGGTGAGCTTGTGGTAGCAGTAATCCACCAAGTCAAGCACTGCATCATCAGTTTGCTTCACATGAATCCTTATGAAATATTGTTTCAAGCAGATTGATTCATGATTGTGGCCTCATGATGAATCACCATGTAAAGAGGACGCAAGCATTTAGATTTATGTTCTAAAACATGAATGTGTGACAGTGTAATGGCCATGGTAAAACAAAGTGCCACCATTAATTATCCAAGCATACAGTAATTTCAGATGCTCACATAATAACAAGGGCAGCCAAGAACCTTGCTAATATTTATAGCCTTTATTCAGGCTTAGCTTTCTTTGACAGTACTGTAAGTTTGAATATTACATTGAGTCAAATTTAGCCCATTTTATTGATTCATAACAGAAAGAACAAAGCTGTCTAAAAGTTCAGAAATGCCATTCTTGAGCAAGAGATCACATCAGAAGGAACACTATAGTCTTTCTACACTGACAGGTTAGGAATATGAGCTGCCCGTTGCATTTGATGTTTGAAAAAACAGGAAAGGAACCTGTTGAGACAAAGTCAATGCTACCACATCCGAAAATCTGACAGTGATACAAGGAGTCTACCTGTCACAAGATAATGAACAGAAGTACAGTACGTGAGCTCCCCATTGCATTTGATGTTTGAAAAAACAGGAAAGGAACCTATTGAGACAAAGTCAATGCTACCACATCCGAAAATCTGACAGTGATGCAAGGAGTCTACCTGTGTCAAAAGATAATGAACAGAAGTACGACAGAGGATAGGAAGTATGATAACAAGCACCGAGATTATGACTCATGTAGAGGAATTATGGATAATTAGTACTATTATTGATGACAGGGGCAAGAGTCAGAGACACTGTCAAGGTGGTGGTGTGTTTTAATTACATGATATTACGGGGAGAAGTACATTAGGGCCTAATGTGCTTCTCCCTGTGATATGTAATTATGATTAGGCACAAAGATCGGTGGTGAAGTAGTTCTGCCACGAACAGAAGGGATCAGAATATGTAAACTGTCGGAATATAAGGCAAAATGTGAAGTACATAACATCAATATAAGGAGTATACTTCAACCATATTGCTCCGTTGTCACTTGGCGCCATGATTAGTCTCATGCAGCAAGAGTAGAAGAGCCATTGTCTTCATCCACTTCCAAGGAAGGGATATATAGATATCTGCTTTCTACTAAGCCTTGATCTTTCACCAGTTCACTTATTTCTATCTGTACTAGTAATTATATTCATTCACACTGTAAGGCTACATTGCTATTGTCCATACAGAGACCATGTTTTGTGTTCTTGTTTTTGTGGCCTTTGTGACCAGCAGGGACATTCTTGTCATTTATAAAAGGGAAAAACTAATTTAAAAAACTTCTTGAAATATGAAATCTGGTCCATCAAGTTTGTTTGTTAAATGCTCTAATGTAAAAACAAATAAAGAAAGTGGTAGGCCTACTTCGGTCAATTTCTTTGTGCAGTTGCAGTTACATAATATTTATTCAATGCACTGGTTCTCAACATGGGGTCTGGGGACCCCCAGAATAGCTAGGACACAAATGGACCCTTAGGGGTCTGTAACTCAGAGAATGTACAAATGGACCCTTCCGGGTCCTAGTTTAAATTTCTACACAGTTGAATTAACATTGAATTTTAATGCATAATGAAAAGGGGCTAAACAGCCAGACATATTTCCTGTTATTACTTTTGGGTATGGAAAACTTGTCATGTTTTTCCTGTAGTGTAGTGTATGTTAGTATGAAGTGATGACTCAGATTGCTGTTGAAGTGAGGTTCATATGAGAGGAGGGACGTCTGGGTCGTCTACAAATCCTTCAGAGAAAGATGTGTGTTCTGAGGCTGCACAAGTCTGGTTCCTCTTCATCTCCAGCGGTCCCTGCCAGCTGCTGCCACCGTCTCGTGCGACGATGTTCGCCAGGTCGATACCGGAGTGTTTGCTAGGATCTACCTCCAGCAATTCACGGCCACTAGCATTCCTTTTAATCTGTCCAGGTTTGGTGTCTGTTTGAGATGGAGGTCGTGGGACGGTCTTTGTCTTGATTTCACCTTCGGCCCTGGGCATGGTGACGACCAGGTGTCCAGTGGTTTGGGACCTCTGACATAAAGCGCTGTCAGGCCTCACTTCAGCGGGAAGAGCCAGTTGAAATATCTTTCCTTTGACAGTCACTCTGACGGACATGGGCTGAACATCGACGTCCAGCAGGGAAGTGTCCATGTGTCTGAACACAGCCAGGTCTAGGACGATCGTATTCCCGTCTTCGTCTTCTGTCAGTGTGAAGTCCAGCTTGGGTTCGTTGACATTCAACGCCCGGCCTTCAACAGTGATCAGGGTCCTCGGAGCTGCTTGGGGCTTCTTGGGGCTCGTGGGGTTATTCTTCTTTTCCAGATGTTTGTATGTTTCAACACGGGACTCTGGGGTGAAGGTGCAAGGGGTTTCCCAGAACTCCTTCTCCCTCTGCTCCTCCTCGGAGACTTTATAATCTGTCTGCTGGTTCTCCTCATCCTCCTGACTTCCCAGAGATCCACAGATGGAGTTATCGATGCCAGTAGTGGAGCCCCCTCTCCCCTCTCCCTGTGAGCTTCTGCTCTCCTCCTCTCCTCTTTCGGCTGATCTGTTCCTCCTCTGCGCCTCCTCCTTCTCCCTGGTTCTCTTCTTAAGGTACTCGTGCTCCTGCCGTTGGATGCACCTCCTGACCTCCTCCAGTCCCCAGCCGGCCCTGATCCGCTCCGATCGGCTGATCTCCGACCCGTCCAGCCACTTGAGCTGAGGAAGAGCAGCCACAGTGTACTGTCTGTAGCCCTCAAAGTCAGAACATGGGTTTCCCATCAGGAAAAGCTCCCTCAGATGGATGTTGTGCTTCAGAGACTCCACGCTGCTCAGTCGTCCCACAAAGTTTAACGTCAAATCCATCTTTCGGAGGCACTCGCAGCCCTCAAGGTTTTCAATCACTTCGATGTTGTTCATGGAGAGGTTTATGTATTCCAGCTTCTTCAGGCGACCTACATTTTCAATCTTGGGTATCAGGTTGTTTTGCAGGTAGAGAATCTTGAGGTCTCTGCACCATTTCTCGATGTACTCTATTCCCTCGATGCCTTGCTGATGTAAGGAGACCTCCTCCAGAGAGAAGAGCTCACAGTTGTTGTGCTCGGCCCGCCGTCGGACCATGTCCTCTGTGATGTGAACCATCCTCTCCAATATGGGATATTGACCAGCAGATCTATGCTCTCTCTCTGGCTTCTGTTGTGTTTTAAACAGCACCTTGTATTACCATGGCAATGAATGCCAAAAGACTGATGACGTCAGTCGTAAACATTGAGGGTCACGTGACATAAGACGGTCCAATGGGAGGCCGCCTCCTTCAGAAAGCTGTGTTGGGATATGGTTGTTATAAACAGTTCATAAATATAATAAATAGCCACAGTTAACAATATCTGACAAGGCAATGCAATGATTGATTCGTTAATCCTCATGTTTTATGAATTACAGTCAACTTACTGCCCAAGTGCAACGTGATACTAAAACATCGGGGATTCGGGGTAGTAATTAATACCCAATTCATTTTTGAGACTTTTGACATTCCAAAGACAAATAAGTAATAGAAATGGAATGCCAACCTATTTGTTACTATTCTCAGACTCAGTCACTCAGCTGCTATTTCTGTGAAATAAACAAACTGGCATTCCTCGTCGACGTGACACTTTCGTTGCTTGTAATCTAGCGCCGCCCCTTTCGCCGTCAACAACTGGGTTTCCAGGGCTATTTTCGTTCGGCTAGCCTGGGCTAGCGAGCTAACGAGGATTTACCGTACATATTATTATGCGAGCCATCGCGCCGGGAAGGAAACGTTTCCATCTTGTTTAGCGTGAATTATACTACAATTACTCAACTTTGTGCTGGTCGATGTTCGCCCAAACAGCCGCCGAGAGCGAGAGAACGCCTTCACTTTGCCTGTGGATTGGTGCTGCTAGCATTAGCTTTATGAGCTAACGTCGTATAGGTGGAGAGTTATTTAGCTGAGTGACAGCTGGCCAGGATAGCAGCTACTTCTGATCCTAGTGTTATTACATTATATTAACCAATAAGTACCCCGCTAACACGATGCATTGCCTTTGACGTCGGTGAGTACAGTCAGCGTACGATTATTATTATTTATTTGATCACCCACTACCACCACAGGTTTAAAGGGATTCGGAGCTAAATGCTGGCTAGTGCTTGTTTATAGCTGGAGCATTCTTTTAGAAGAGCAGGCCAGAACAAACTAACATAAACAACATCAAGAAAGACGCTGGTCGAACGGATTCTTTCTGCTTTTCTTTACAGATTGGACCTAGGCCCGATTTGGTTGATTTTGGCAAAAACCACAGCCACTGACTTTAGGTGGGTCCTACTCGATTAGTGGGCGAAGCCTCGACTTTCATTTGCCGATGTTTTGACCCTCCAGAGCCAGAGTGAATATGATGCCGGTAAGTGCTCGCAATCCCTTAATAATGTGACTTACTTGCATGTATGTAAACCTTGTATTTATTTATGTATCTACATAGGCCTAGCTCTGAGGCATTTACCCTGTTTTCTGATTATGTACCAAACCTTGCCCAGGATCCCAGATGTTATCTGAATGTAAACATAAACAAGTTTATACATTTATAATTTCTTGCCTTAAGGCCTCCAGATTGTACATCAATATGGGAATATGATGAACACTGAATCGAACTGTCCTGGGCTATGACCATAAGTGTTTCTGAACATTTACTAGGGGCACCTTTTTACAGATTGAACTTCTTAACCTGATAAAATACGGTCAGCTGTTGTAGGGGAGGAGTGTCAAACCTGAAAGTATTGTGTGGTACAACATTATCTTTGCAATGTAGTTTTCAATACGCATATTTTTCTATGGTTACAATTGGCACAACAAGCCTTTACTGTTTACATGTACCGTAACTATTGGGTTATGCATTTGGCACCTGATAGTAATGTTTCCTTGGTCTCAGAGTAATCAAATAAAACTACAATCAATATATGGTTTGGATCTTTGGTAATAGATGTCTGCAAAATCCAGCCATCAATAATGCTAATTTGATTTAGATCAAGATTAGATTTAGGGCTGTTTTCGACATTTTCAATGCCTGTTATTAATCATTGTGTGCTCGTCATTAACATTAACTTGTTATTAACTTGCGCAGACATTGGTATGATTAATTGGATCTTGCTCTACAATTTAAAACTCGTATCTCCAAATTGCATCTCTTTGACAAGCCCATGACCACATGACTTTAATTAGTATATACATCATAGTCATATTATTCAAACAACTGGCAAAGAGAAATGTAGTCATAAGAGGATAAAGAGATGGGCTTATCTCAGTGTAAATTATGTTCTAATATACTTCACATGAATCACAGACGGCATCATTCTTAGCCTGGAAGGTGGTCCACATTCACAAATCTATAAACTTGACTGAACAGTCCAGATGGATCAATCCGGGCTTGAAACAATCTTTTGCTCTGTTAAGGCCTAGACGTCTTATGTGGTAACATCAATACCCAGGGTGTGGCACAACCCTCCAATATCTGAAGGAAAACATGAAGAAAATCATCCTGTGATGAGGATTAGATAATTAGAT
Source organism: Nannobrachium achirus (assembly GCF_963921795.1). NCBI lineage: Eukaryota > Metazoa > Chordata > Actinopteri > Myctophiformes > Myctophidae > Nannobrachium > Nannobrachium achirus. Next base: position 48,549,860 of record NC_137823.1, read on the forward strand.
GTTTCATTGTCTGAACCTTTGATCCCTCTGCACTTTGTGGATGCCCAATGGGTGGGTGTGCACGGATGAACTCTTCAACCCTACTGATTCCTACTGCTCTCATTGGCCTTTAGATCATTAACATATGAATCCCTGTCCAAGTGGGATTTATAACCCAGTGGAGACTGGTTCCATGTGCTTTTCATTTAATCGCTACAGTAATCTTAAAGTTACCGTAAGTCATTTGATATACCGGTATATCCAGTTAACTTCATATCTAAACAGTAAAATCCTTGGTGTTGGTTTAAATCTCAGTCAGTGTTAAAATGTATTCTTTAAGTGTCTGTTTTTATATTCTTTGGTGCACTGAGCCGACCCGTAATCAGCAGCGGCGCAGTGTTTTCACTGAGACACATGCAGATGCTAAACGAAATATCTGGTCAGCATTGAGATTCCTGGGTATTGTCAGCCAAAACCGTTGCCGTGGGTGTGGCCTTTCTGATGTGGGTGTGTCATCAATTTCCCCCTGACAGTGGGCTGGCAAGAGGTTTGATCACAGCCATATCTAACCGGCAATATAAAGTTTATAAACATGTCCTCTTATTTGGAAAAAAACACATCTATACTAATTAGCGCCAGCTTTACCAGTGCAACTGCATTGGTAAAGTCAGGTGTGCTAACTGCTGACACACATTTTAATGTTGCTGACTTCAAAATAGAGGCCTCAACTGTAAGTCTAATGTTCAGGATTTAGCTATGCAACATAATCTATAATGAGCAGGCTAATATTTCAACAAGTGATAAAACATAATATATTTTACTGTAGGTAATTCTGTACTGTGGTGATGGTCTCGCTCTGTTCTTTTTTCCAACATTTCTTGCATTTTCATCAGTGAATGCTCTTTGTTTGAATGAATGCAAGCATGGCAGGCCTATTGGTGTTGTTTGGGTGTGACCTACAATATTATATTGTTTGGTCTTGTGGTAAGAATCCAGTAGTGGGTTCTGGGAGAAAAATGGGGTTCATAACCCGTTGGCAAATGACAGGAAAAGGAACATGAACTTAAAGAGCCAACCCACTGAATGAAGATCAGTTGGGTTGAAAGGTTTGACATCTTTTGAGTCAAATTCACACTGATTTCTTTTTTTAATTGATGCCTATTTATCAGTTAAAACAATACACCAGTCTTTACATTCTTAACATAGAGGCCTATTTCCATTCTACCAGTTATCTAAACACCTTTATATCTTCAATACCTGACTGATGCCATAATAGTTTAAGAAACACAAATAGCCACTGGTCTATTGATTGACGGCAGGTTTTTGGTAAGGGTTGAGTTGCAGGCTTGATTTCGGTGGTAGTCTTGTGAACATTTGTACCCTGTGGCACCAGCAGCCATGCTCTCAGAGTCAGAAAGCTGGTCGAGCAGAGAGCCTCCCTGTTCTTTTTGTTCTCGCGTGATTGCTGTAGCCAATGAGACTGGCAGATCGAGGTCTGTATGACTGTGCTGGCTAATACTCTGTTGTTAAGGGGAACTTTAGAGCTGACTAGATTGTCAGGTGGCATCAATGTCACCCAGTGGAGCAGGGCAGCACATGATGTGCACTGCAAAAGTCAACGTTGTGTTGTATTTTGGCTCTCCCGCTTTGGAGAACTGCAAGTGTAAGATGCCAACAGGAGCCATTGTTAGGAAAACGCTACAAAGTAATAAGTCTCAACTTTGAACAGAAACAAGTTCTACTTTTAGAGTTTCCCTCAAAACTCATCCTGAATACATGACAGTTTTGTGAATAAAAAAAGGAAATCTCCGCACACGATAAGGATGCTCTCCCGCCTTTTTTCCCCCTTCTTTTTCTTTTCAAACAAACGTTTGGTTGTTGTTTTGGTTTGGTAATCATACATTATTTATTTGACTTTCCTTTTTGCTTTTATGTAATGCACATTAGTCAGTTTTCAATCACTGGGACAGGATTTAACTTATTGTTAAAGAATAAAGGGAGTTCACCATTTATTTACATCACTTCCAAATCAAACAGGACAGCCCTCCTTTTTATTTTTTTGACATTATTCTGGCAGTTATCCATTAAGCTGGCAGTTAAAATCCAGACAAACACCTTTTTGTCCAGTTCTTTGAGTATTAAAAGTCAAATGGACCACAATGGAAACGAGCCATTGGCTTCTTGGTATTTTATCATTTTTTCAAGTTTTTAATTTAATAGGTTTGTTGTATATCAGGTCGCACTTGTAATTTTCTTCGGAATGTGATGCGATTTACCATATATTACCACAGGAGAAAGTGACGTGAATTACCAAACTTGGCTATGGGGCCAGCCAATGAGGGGAAAGTAACGCGAAATGACAGGCGATGACTATGATGACCCATAGCCCATATTTGTCCAAAAAAACTATAAGGCCATGGCACATGCCATTGAAATGATGACTAGGTGACTAGGCCCCGGACGATTTATAGGTCTGGCGGCCTGATAAAAAGAGATTAAATAAAAATGTTTAATTAAATTTAAGTGTGCGCTCACATAGGATTTAGCAAAGGTAGTGTAAAACAAGATGGGTCTATGGCGTGGCCCCCATGTGGATCTCTGAAGTTCATATTGATGACGTCAACGTCAATATGGAGATATGGTGGGATGATGGATCTGAGAATAAAACCAGGGGCGTCACAAGGGGTAGGAAAGTGGGACTGAGTTACCAGGGCCCAAGGTGGAGGGGCCCTAGTAACTTTAGCTATTGAAAAATAGCAGATATACAAGCTCACATCGCGGCACCGAGTGCCGCGCTGCAAGCTTGTAGATCTGCTATTTTTGAAAAGTCGTGAAAATGTGCGCAAATCTTTGAATATATGTATTTTTTAACTCATTTAGTGCCACCCCTTTCACCACTAGAGGGCGCCCAGTGGCCAGAGAAAATCCCATAGAGATATGCTGGTATATGCAGAAGCCCTGCAGCCATGACTTGCCTGAACACTTTCCTTTGTGCATGACTGCATGTACAGGAAGAGGATGAAGTTAGCTTGAAGTTAGCTATTGGCTACCAAGCATTTTAGAAGCCTTATTTTCGTCAACTTAGCCATGATTAAACCTTGCACACCTCATGCATGGGAAAAAAACAGAGAAGAATGAGCTCTGAAAAATCCAATGCAATCCAGAGTGGATTTGTGCAGTTTGTTCACAGCTTTCAAACAAAAAAATCCGATTGGAAATCCGTTCAGGCATTCTTGAGATAATCGCCCTTATGTTTTACATGTAATGTAAACAAAAATGGCTGCCCTGTATGTTAGATGGGGTTGTATGGGGGTGGAACATGCAAAATCGCGATTGAAATCATGTTCACCAGATTTGATGGGGTCCAAAAAAAAAAAAAAAAAATTCAAAAAAAATTTTTTCAAAAAAAAAAATTTTTTTTTTTTTTTTTTTTTTTTATATCCCGAACTTGTTCGGGATAGGCACCCTGTGATACGATCATATATCCCGAACTAATTCGGGATAGGCACTCAATGAGTTAAGTGAACATTTGTAACTCAAATTTGGCTTCTGGGGGGTCCCTGGAACTAAATATTTTGAGATGGGGGGGGGGGTCCTTCACATGAAAAAGTTTGAGCATCACTGACATGGAAACATAGGTTTCTTGGCACACATTTTCATGATTTTTCAAAAATAGCAGATCTGCAAGCTCGCAGCGCGCTGTGAGCTTGTAGATCTGCTATTTTTCAATAGTTAACATTCATGGGGGGCCCGCAGTGAATCCTTGTACCCAGGGCCCAGAATTTGGTGTGACGCCTCTGAATAAAACTATACTGGCAGTGTGAACAATTTCTTTTACACTTATTGATCCTGCAGTTTTAGAGGTTAGCTCCCAACACACACGCACGCACACGCGCACACGCACACGCACACACACACACACACGCACACGCACACGCACACACACACACACACACACACACACACACACACAGAGACAACTAGAAGCAGTACTCTTCCGAGCACAGGTTTCCACCAGGTCAGGAGGGTTATTGTGGCCTCCTGGTGGCGCTATAATAGGCCAATGTGAAAAGGGTGCACTGTGTTCTTGAGCCTTTCACCTCAATCGGACGCTGCATGCATGATTTTGAGGCATTTTGTTAATAAAATGTGTTTGCAAAAGTTGACCTGCTGGTGGCGCTAGAACAGGCCAATGTGAAAAGGGAGGCATTTGTTCCTTGACCTAGTGAGAATGTGTGTGCAAAATGTCACGCAAATCGCAGGCTGCGTTCTTGATTTGAGGCATTTTGTTCAAAACGGACCAATCCTGCAAACTTTGGAAGACAATGTTAGCCAATCAGGAATCAGGATAGAATAGGAAATATCAGACAAATCCGTCTTGATTACACCACTATAGAGATACTGTGTAATGATTTGAGTAATATCAAAGAATGTGTTTTACATAAGTCGGCCTCCTGGTGGCGCTATAAAAGGAAGATGTGAAAAATGCACTGAAAGGTGGAGTTATAGGTAAAACTAGACCAGGTCAACCTGGTTGTGCCAGACCCCCTGTCTGTCATCATCATTTATGACATCATGCCTTTTGTAGGCATGTCATCATCATGTCATCATCATATATACCCTTTATATAGAAAACCCGGACAGACATTTGCTTATGTAGGCCTACACATTTCATGGGTCTGGCAAACACAAATTGGCCTGTTATAACTTATAACGCCACCACGAGGCTGATTTGAAAATTGACATAGTGACATTTCTGCTTAGTGGGACTGTGCATAATTTCATAACAATTGATTTGATGCATTTTGTTCAAAACTTTGGAAGCCAATCTTAGCCAATCAGGATGGAATAATGGTAAATCGGACAGATTTCATTTTGATCACATGACTACAGATGATTTTTGGGCAAAATCTGTAGGACGACGATCGGACGGACGGACAGGGGTCAAAACATAATCTCCCCATGCCTTCAGCCTGGCGGAGACAACTAGCTCTTACAAAGCCCATGTCATCTATCTGAAGTAGGTCACTATGACCCTAAAAACTCTAGCGTATTTATTAATTTGCCCTGTAATAATTTGCTTCCTGAACTTGAGATCTAGGACACAGACCTTGGACCTCTTCAGGAATACCGCCTGTCATGACAGACACTTTTGAGCGGTGCTAACCGCTCCTACGTCTGGCTTTGTGTGTCCGTATGAGCACGGAACTATCATGTATATGAAGATAATTGTCGTCACAGACAGAACGGCCCATACAAAGTGATATGCACGTGTTTCGTGTTTGATACCCTCATTTAACACTTCTTAACCCGGCTGGAGTCATGTTAGCGTTGCCATGGTAACAAGGTAAACAGACGCTTGCTGCGGGTGCTTGTGAAAGACGCTGGTGCATACGTCATGACGCAATGCGCCCCAGAAGCAAAACGGAGCGTTTAGGCTCCATCTCTGAATAAGGTGCAAATAACGTTGAAAAGGCAGAGAGCCGCTCTTTTTCATGGCTACACTTATTACTTAATCGTGATGGTCCCGGTTAGGATTTTAGTTTCGCGACCTTTTGTAAACAAAATTATCTCCTTCCTGTATTCGTCAGATTACACACACATGCACACACGCACGCGGCTTCCGGGGCTCTTCAAAATAAACCGACAGGCTATGGCAGGCGTTGGTAACACTGGTGCGATTTCTTTGACCTATTTCAGCTGTTTTAACTTGATCTGTTTTAACTTCAGATAATGGAAAATAAATGTAAATGTCTAATCTAACATTGATTACAATAGTCATACAATTCACTGGCTAAACAACTAGTTTAGACAATATTTTAGGTTAACTATATGATTTGTTTTCAGCATTCTTATTTTGGTCTCATTCAGCCCTATATTATGCACATCATTGTCTGGAGTTAGACTTGATGTACTTTAGGGCTTCTGGAGAAATTCATTTTTGAGCGGTGCTAACCGCTCCTATGTCTGGCTGAGTGCCCGTATGAGTGTCCGTATATGAGCACGGAACTCCATATATGGAGATAACTAACGTCACGGACAGAACGGCCCATACAAGGAGATATGCACTTATGTCGTGTTTGATACCATGTGAAGTGAGCACAGCATACATTGTTGTGTGAACAAATCTTCTGTGAATTTGTAAAAATTTAATTCATAGGGGCCCTACAACATTTACAGCCAATAAAAGGTATGCCTTGCCTTTATACCGTGTCCAACACTAACCATGATTTGAGTATACGCCTGGAGATTGAATTTAGTCTCAGATTGTACTAATGATGATTACATTGTGTGGCATAATGCATTGCTCATTGTGAACGTAAGAGTAAGCCTCACATCAGGACATACAAATCTGTACTCTCACCCCCTTTTTTATCCCCACCAACCAGACCGCTCGGTGGGGCGTATTTTGTATTTTGTTTTACTGAGGATAAGGTTAGAAATAACTTTAGGGTTAGACATAGTTTTACTGAGGATAAGATTAGGAATTAGGTTAGGAATAAGGTCAGATTTAACCATTTAGGCATAGTTTACCTAGGTTATTATTGGGTAGGAATACCAGGCAGAGACCGTTCTACCGTTCCGCCAGAAAGATACCCCGAGGCGACTGTGTTTTGGGGGCGAGTGGCCTGGTGTTCAATGTGACGGCATGGTGAGAAGTGATGTGTGACTCTGCAGTCATTGCTAGGAAGTAAACAAACCAAACATCCCTAATAACTGGAGCCTCCAACATTGTTGTCAGATACATGTTTGACTGGCCCTAGTTTAGAATGGTAATGGAGCGTTGATTGTCTTCCTATGTTTTCCAAATCTGCTGTATATGCAAGTCTGTGTCTGGAATGTGTCACCTGAAAATCGTAACGCAGCGAGAGCTTTAGTAGACATAATCTGAATCTGGCTTTCATAATAATAGCAAGCTGTAGTTTAGAGCACACGATTGGGTATGTTCACTGGGGATGCGTGTTTGTGCTGCCTGAGCCAGGCATAGTATGTTTCAGGCGTTAGTCTACACCAATATTTTACCCTCTTGAAGTAGTGACCCAACACAGCTCTCACAAGAGTCACCGAACATAATTACTGCTAAATATATTGGTTATTAGCAGCAAAATCCCAAGACTTGTGTTGTGTGTGTGCTGTCATTCCTGTGTTGCTGGTTCCCTGTGTCGGTTGGTATTAGGTGTATCAAGCACAGATATAAAAAGCTAGATGCCTCATTCGCCTCTGCAGTTCATTGGATAAACGTACAAAAAGTATAGTCCAGACTTCCTGGAAAAAACAAGGGATAGCTGCCAGTCAAAGTGACTACTGGCCAATCACAACGCGTCTTTTCCGTGACTTATTAATCCATCCATTTCCTGATATTGCGCGGCTGCGCTGCTCAGCTGTTCTTACAGGCTGCGTACAAAAAGACCCGCCTCCACCTGCCTCTGATTGGCCTACCAACGTCCGTATGTGTGACGCACGTGGAAGCGATTCACACGGATTCCCTTGGTGGTCCCTTGGTGCATATGCACCAGAGCCGAAGGAGGCGTCTACCATTCTATGTCTATGGTATCAAGGAGTCAAGTCGCCGTCTTCAACGTCCTCTTCGTGTCAGTTGCAACCCCACATGCCATCTCTGTTTCTTATATAAAAGAAATAATGTATATACAATTCAGTTGCCAATGTGCGACCCCAACGGCACCTTCTTGTGACCCCACTTTGTGTCACGAACCATAGTTTGAGAACCGCTGGCTGGACTGGTGTACACAGCCGATCACAACAACTCATTGGCAATCACAGCTGTTGTTGTCCATCAAGGGTTATTAGCAGCGATCCATCATTATTACTGCCATCATCAGCACACTTCAGGAAGCCTTGTCCAATGGAGGGGCTTGGTGACTGTGGCACAGCCCTCCCTTTCTACATACATCTCTCTCTCTCTCTTGCACTTTCTCCCTCTCCCAATCTCCTCTCTGCCTCGCTCACTTGTCTCCCTCTCTCTGTCTTCCCTCCCTCCCTGGATACACACAGCAGCGACCGTTTTTCCTCTAAAGATTCCTCTGCAGCGCTCTGATGCGCGCACCGCTGTTGGTGTTTACCTCCGCTGGGGATGGCGTATTTAACAAGTCTTGCGTCTGTTAAAGCAGGGGTGCAATGATGAAGAGGTTTGTGGCTATAGTTTTGCGTGGCCTGGTTAGCCTGTCCAAGGAGCACCCCATCTGGGCAAAGGAGCATCACCGGCTACCGAAGAAGGAGCACAGAAAGAAACGGATGGCTGTGAAAGGAGCTAAGAACACACGCAATCGCAACTTTGTCAGGGCGGTTAGTATTCTTCACAAGTCTAGGTCGCTGTCTAGGTTGCTGGCTTTCTGGCGTTTCCGTCTTATAGGTTGGCATTCTCTGCAAGTCTGTGTAGTGTCAGTGTGATGACTTTTCTTGTTGTAATGCTACAACATATGGGCTATGATTGTTTCATTTGTCAGATTGTGTTCTGTGCATATTAGGCTCTGCTCATGTGTGACTGTGAGCTGAGCTCAGCTCTGAGTAAGGCTGTCAGAAATGACTGTGCCCTGATTGATCAGATGTATCTGGAGTGTACTGTAGACAGTCATTTTGGCAGCTTTAGAATGAAAGAAAGAATGAAAGAAAGAGACTTCATTGCAGGAGAACAGCTTATGATGAACTACTTTAGTGTGTTCCCCCTCCCTCCCTTTTTTCATTTCATTTTCCTCAACTTTATCAAATTGAATGCTGACCTAGAGCAAATACTTATCATATCATCAACATGTACTGTCATGCATGAGTGTAAGTTTGGCTATGGGAACATACAACTTGTTCCCATAAATAAATGTGCCAGTCAATCATTTTTGCATGATACTGGATGTTCTATACTAGGCTGTATCTTATCACACAATGCTTGTGACACTTCATTTCAATCTCCCCCAGAGATTAATAGAATATTCTGCATACAATTCTGCATAACAGCCCCCAGCATACAGTACCTGTCATCCATCAACTTCTTTTTTTAGTTAAGAGCAGGGAGTTGTCTCTGCCTTTAGTTATGTGCTACATTGAGTTAAGTTTGCAGTGGATCACTTATAAAATATACCGGTGCTATGGAAAATGTTGACATCAAATTATAGCTTATCTAAGTGATGCATGGGGTTAGAAATGTGCTGTAATAAGCTGTAAAACACTTATGTTGGCTATAGAGATTTCTATTTGATTTGTGGATAGAGTGATGTGCATAGGCTACAGATGCCTTCTGTGTTCAGTTTTCAATGATCCCAGTTGAGATCACATTAAACTGGGATCACTCTGTTTTCATGATGAATCCAGGCAGTGGGCTTGTCACTGATTGAGTTAAGAGCTGAGGTTCCCAAACATTTTCATGTCAAGGAGGACCTTGACATGAAAATGCCTTTGCACTTCCCGCTCTCTTTCAATTTGCCCCCTGGTGCCCCCTGACAGCCCCACCCCCACTTCAAAAGACCTGTGAGTTGGCGTGTTGCTGAGCAAGCGCAATCATGCCAATTGCATCAGTTCGTAACTTTTTCTTAAAGAGGCTACATAGGTGATACGAGACAGATGAGTGACCTTATGACACTGGCATTCCATCACAATCCTGTTACATTCACATCAGAAAGTGGGGTCCACATACTCATTTAGGTACAAACTTAAAAACAGCAATGGGATAACTACTTCAGATTTGGTACACGTAAAACATTACTGCTGTGGAAAACCAGCTATAATGATTTCTTCCTTAATCCCCTGCTGTTCCTTTGATGGGAGTCTACAAAAGATGAATCCATACAATTTGTCCTCTACCTCATTTAATCTCTAGAGTTGGATGTGAGCAGTGGAATCTGTACCGTCTGTAAACTGTGTAAAGTATAGTGTAAAATGAATGTGGGACGATGACATTGTTTGACTGTATTTTCACTCAAAGGTACCATCTCTGCATTACATGTACTGTACAGCAGCTTGCCTTGAATATGTACATAACAGAGAGAGACTTGTACAGGCAAGCTTTACCTCAAAAGAGCTCTAAGCTCTCTTTTCCGCCATAGAAGGTCCTAATCATAGTAAACAACAACTGGAATGCATGTGTACACAAAGTATGCAGCTAAAGTCAAACATTAAAAACCGTTCATGAAGAGTATATAACCTTGTGTTAGGTTTAACCTCGTGTCAGATTGAGCGAGGTACCATCCAAACTAAGTTATCAGCTCATTGAACTAACTCAGGAGAGAAGGATTATTACCTATAATGTAGCAGAATGGATAAAATGTCAACCCCCAAAGGAAGGAAGGCAACATCCTTCTCAATCTCCAATCTCATTGCCTGAACCTCTGTTTCAGATGATATTGACGGTGTACCTCAGCGACGGGGAGCAAGCTGTGACTGAGGTGCCCATCACCCCAGAGACGACATGCCGTGACGTAGTGGAGTTTTGCAAAGAGCCTGGGGAGAGCGGTTGCCACCTGGCTGAAGTATGGCGGGGCAATGGTAAGTCGCAGGTTAAAGTTTGATGTTTTTCAACACTATAACCACCGTCCTCTTTGTTTCTTAGTAATCCTTAACTTTCTATACTAAAAGAAGTAGGAGTCTGTGGCTGTGCTGGAGAACTGGTGATTTTAATAAACAAAAATATGTTCCACAAAAATCACGTGAACAGCCAGGATCTTCAGTATGATCCGTAACAACAAAAAATATCACTTCACTGTGTTAAGCGTGGTCTCTACCTGAACAAGAAGTAAACACAGCACCAAGCGCATCCCATAAAACACCTCTGCAGCCCGCCAACTACTTAAAGGCATACTTAAAGGCACATACCCCTGGCCCTGTGTAAAATAGCATAGGTTTACACCACAAAGCCTGTAGATTGCTCAATTTAAACCCCTTAATACATTATTTGCCAAAACATAAATGGAACATATTTAATGTCCATAAATATATTGAGATGCATTCATATTCATAACGTTCATATAGGAATCGCTTGCGGCCCAGGTTTGCGGAAGGTCGGAAAAGGCCAGAGTGCCTTTGTGAGCCACAGCACTGTGTGAAAACGCTAAAATGTCACCACACAGTCCACACTGTCCAAAGGGCTAGCTAGGCCCATCACCAGTGTCCCATCCAACGCACCCCTATCATCAGCGTTTTTGCTCAGGGGGCCACTCCCCTGGTGTGAAACAACAATGCAGCCAAAGGCTTTATTAGCCACAGTTATGCAATCTTGCTTGGCTGGTGCATGACAAAGCGACAGTCTGCTCGCTTGCCGCAAACCACGCTGTCCATGATCTTCTTCTCTGAGGACATGTATTCAAGGCAGATATAATTTATAACCTCAGTAGCGACTAGCGATACAGTCATACTTTACAGAAAACAAAACTTGAGTGAACATGGATATACAATTGATTTGAGTTCACTTTTGTTTGAGTATGCGTATGACTTCAACATCAACTCTGGCAGTGACTTAACTACATGTACTTTTCTAAACCGTTTAACACATAAATACACAAAAGATACTATATCAAATTCAAGCTGTAGCGGGCGCGCAGATATTCCCATGAGAGAAAGGGAGGGAGTGGCATAGCAGGACGGAGAGAGCCTATTTCACCCACACAATTACCCCGCCAGACAGTGCTGGCCACCAAAACTTGAACACGATGATCGACAGCGCAAAAATGCCAGGCAAGCTGATAAAATCAAATTTTCTGCTAGTAACTAAATATACCGGAGACACTGAATCCTTGCCAAAAAGGATGGATATATCTACAAACTATCAACAGGTTGCATTGAGACGCAATGATAGCTCGCAGACCTGTTATTTTTGGAATGTGACACCATCTTACTATGTATGGAGTGAGGTTGTATTGGCCTAGATATGAAGTGCCCATAGTGCACAAATAATATAACGCTAGAGTCTGCAGAATATGGGGGGAGAATCATTTAGTAGACACACAAATATTGATATTCAAAATTGGCATTATTAGAATTGTGTGCAAAGTGTTTGTGTGCAATCAACTGCTGGTTAAGATTTGCACTCACGGAGCACACCTTTCTGGTTTCATCAATACAAAAGTCAGAGTTCCTCCATCATTGGCCTGTGCAAGCATTTTTTTAAATTCATTTTTAAATGTTCATGTAACATTCCGGTACAACATAACATGGGGGAAAAGGAAAATGGAGTTGGCATTGGAGCACAGAGAGAAGTGCTTCTAAATCGTGCAGAGCCAGCAGTCTGAAAACACCTGATCACTAAAATCAGTGCTGACTGTTGACAAGGTGAAGGAGGTCATTTTCAAACCAGGGGCCTTGAGTTTGGCATAATGTGACAGTGTGACACAGCGAATGGAGCAAAGAAACTAACTTGAGTTAAAAAATTGATGGGTTGAACGGTTCTCGAGAAACGTGGATTATAGACATGCATACGTACAGAGATTCTGTGCATTTATTGTAAGATGAAGCAGTTTAGCGAAAGGTCCCCACTTTTTGATCATGTACCTCATACTGTAGTATTGCTGAAAATGCACAAGTCCATTATTTGTGTGTGTTTGTGTGTGTGTGTGGGGGGGGGGGGGGCGCACAAAAATGGAAATGGCTGTAACCACATTTCCCTTGCATTTTTCCTATACCCACAGAGCGAGCTATCCCCTTTGAGCATATGATGTATGAGCATCTGCAAAAATGGGGCCCTCGGAAACAAGAGGTGAAGTTCTTCCTCCGGCATGAAGATTCGCCCACCGAGAGCAGTGATCAAGGTGGGCAGTAGCACACAATTCCCTGTGCTTCGTAATTATAGTCAGATCTTGCCTAAGATGTAATTTAAATGATGTGGGAAGGCAAGTTGTCAAGCTGCAGGCAAGGCCTGACGGGGCATATCAAAGAAATGAGACATGGGCTGAAGTATCTAAAATCAATTGGAAAAATCCAACAATGTTCTGTCTTTTCCTGCAGCGTTTGAAATAATTTGTGAAAGAGTCATTCCATCAAGTCTTTCTAAAAAATATATATGGGTAGCTGCAGTAGTCAGCAGTGGTTGTCCCATTTCCTTAATGCTTCTCAGTACTGTCACACATCATCGTGTAGGTGAATTGAACAATTCCTCTGATAATACTAGTTGCCTCTGAGTCTGAATACGCTCAAGTGTGTCTGGGTTTCTGTGAGAGAGACCTACCCATGTCTGATTGCCTGACTGTGTCTCATTGCAGGGAGCCAGCAGTCTCAAGAACAGACCAACCGTAGAAGTGGAAGCACTGGAGAGAAGCACAATGAGAATGGGGTAGGCATTAACTGCCATTATTTTTAAACCTTTATTTTACCACTTGATATCAATGATCTCTTTGTTGAGCAAGACTTGGCCAGGCAACTATTCAAGTTGTTGCTGATGAAGGTATTTCATACTTAACGAGCAGCTTTCACGGCACTTGCAGATTTCAGGTCGTAAATCAATTCATCCTTCTATATACTTTAGTTGATTGGAGCCCCCCAGGATTCTATACTAGGCCCCCTCCTGTGTTGGCTCTATGCTAATCACCCCAGAATAGGGACACTAGGTTTCATGTCATTAAAGCTAGGGGATAATAAATGCTGACCACCAGCTTCGACTGGCTCTAGTCGCCGTTATGCAATTGGGCTTAAAATTGGGGGAATTCTCGCCAAGTGAGAAAACCGCCTTTAGCCAAGTGCAAGACTTTGGGAAAACACATTAAAATGCATACCTTAATCATGACTAAATTGATTGGCCAGAACTCAATTACACATAAAACGGCATGAAAAGTAGTTGTGGCACAAAAATGTGCAGCAAAACCTTGAGGAACAGCCAAACATATTTCAAAAGACCCTTAATTGTGAGGACAAGCTAGAGACATGTAGACTGTAGTTGAGACGTGAAATGGCAAACTTTGAGGTTGATTTAATATCTTATCTCATAACAGTAAATCTAATGTGGGGAACTTCATGTGGGGAACTGAAATGGCTTGAACCAAGCTTTCACCCTTCTACAGTAAATAGTTCAGAAGTTATGTAGTAGAATATGTTAATAATTCAGCTTCTTCACCTTGACCTTTGACCACTAAATTGCTAATTTTTCCCAGTTATTGAGTTAGAGAACTTACTAATATATGGTAAGTAAGCAATTTACCCCGAGTGAGAGGACATTATGCTCTCATAATGTCCGCAGTGATGGTGTTATCGGACGAGGCGCAGCCGAGTCCGATAACACCATCACTCAGGACATTATGAGAGCATAATGTCCGACCCTGAGTGGTAAATAGCTTTTCTACCACTTTTTCCCGTATACATGAAAGAAAACACATAGTTGTAACTTGCAAGGATCTTAAGTTACAATCATTATTGCCTATAAAACTTCCGCGAGACAGCAGATAGTTCCACAAACAACATCTTCTACTCACCAACAGATGGCGCCAACTCCATACTAATCCATGCGTCTAGCTTACAGCTAAGCTAACGTCAGTTAGAAGTACCGTTCCGGCCGTAAATAGAGGCTGTTCGCTTCCAGAAAGGCATAGGTTCAGAGAAAAGGGGCTTTAAAGTTGGCGGATTGCATTGGATCCAAATAAATCGGCGACTATAGCATGCACGTTAGTAAACATAGGACCGTTGCCACCGTCATTTGTTGGTTGGGGGAAAGGACCTCCTGAAGTCCCCGGATGTACACTGAGGCGCATTGATCTCGGACACACAACTTTGCGGCAGTTGTCCTCTGATAACCTCCGGAATTTAGCCAATCAGAATCCAGTATTTGAACACGTGACTCGAAAAAGTGGTAGAATATACTGTATGGTATCCATGTCCACGTCCGATTTGATGATACAGTGTATTGAGTCAATACAATGGTCAAAAAGGTAAATAGGAACTCTATTTTTCCTAGATCCCCTGAAAAGATGTTTCTGTCTACACTGAGTATTTGAGACCTTCCTTGAACATGCCACTTTTGGTAATGGCATAGCTCACTAACCCAGGCTTAAGCCAATTAACTGGAGCAGGTTCAAAAGCACGCGTGCCGCATCATACAGGGTGGGCATGATGGCTGCTGAAAAGCATTTACACTACTCTTCCTCAGCTGAATCCATTACAGGAGGTCGTGGCACAATCGTGGGTCAATCTGACTAATCATTTTAAGCAATTATAAAAAGTAATTGATTGATTTTAATACAAATAATGTTGCTTTTTTCCTTTTAAAAGGAAAAATAGCAGGTTTCTTTTCATTTACTCTCTTCATTAACACATCTAATTAAAAGTGTAGCAGAAGGCTATTGCTGATAGCAATGCCCATGCATTTCATTGTGCAATGAGGGGAATAATAAACGGCACCATCAATTAGCTTGTCCCAGCACTGTGGTTTTCATGTACATTGACTGGTTTTGTATGTAATTAATACTTTAGGGCATCGTTATCAAGTTTCGACTTAATGGATTAGTTTTTCTCAAAGAGGAGGAAGAACTTGTCTCACACATTAACTACGGTATATAAGACTTTGATATTGGCCTTAACCACATTAACCTTAGCGTCCCTAAGTATGGCAAATTTTCAGTTAAATCATAATTTTTAAATGGCAGAACTGCAAGCTTACAACATTGTGAGATAGTAGATTGACTATTTTCAGTATTTGTCGTACAGCAAAAAGTATATGGGGCTTATGTGCTTGGTTTGTGTGGCCAAATTTGCAGTACCTGTCCCATTTCCTGATGCTAAAATATCCCTGTCAGACACACTGTAGTACTGTACACTGCATGGTTTCAGCTCCGTAGCTGTAGGATAAGTAGACTAGTGGAGATGAGAAGGCCTTTGATAAGAGCAGCCGCTGGCTTGGTGTCCTCCCTCTCCCACCATCTGTCCCAGATTCCACAATGGAAAAAATGTTGTGGTCAAGGGATCGGAACTAATTCAACCTTAATGGGGGTGCAAACAGTTTCGCCTAGGAGAAGTGATGTGTGCGATTTGCGTTGGTTGCTGTGTGTGTTTGCTGGCACGCAAACATCAACAACAACAGCAGCCATTGTTAACTTTGGAATATAAAAAAGCAACATCATGAAGGAATCAATTATATGGATGCTGTAATGTCTACAGTACACATCCTAATGTGATATGTCTTTTAACCCTCAGCCAAAGCCTAATTTACACTTATACTGTCACACAACAGTGTTGCATGCCAAAAATAACAGATTTTATGTAAGCAACAAAGTATGAATTAGGCTTAAGAGCAGGCTTAAGTAAGCACAACCAATATCATTCCACCAACCAATAACGTGTCACCTACGAGGCAAGCTGGGGCTAAACTTGGCCACATCATCACCAATATATAACTTCTGTCTAATTTAAGAAACTAGTTATTATCATCTCCATGGATAGCCCTGCTTAGCCCCCCTAAGTGCTGAGGTTCGCCGTCATCCTGCCATTTCCAATCTCTTGATTTAGAGGATTATAACATCCAGCCCTTTTTGATGATGTAACAGGTCTAAGAGGATCATTGCTCTGGCTTGTGCACAGGCCGCTGTCCAAACCACAGTCACAACATGGCGAGCTGAGTGGGTGGTTAATGTGTTGTAGAGTCAGCGAGTGTATATACTGTACACAGAAATGCCTTTGGGGACTGTTACATTAGACACACTCGTCACACATTACAGTTTACACGCACACAAACATTATCATTAACTCACTTTACTCAACATTCATTCATATGCATACCATAATGTACTTATTCTCAACACATACGCATTGCGGTCAGGCGATGGGTAGGGTGGAATCCGCTAGTGCTGCATACTTCAGAACTTGGAGAGTAGAGAGTAGAGACAAGTTAATAATAATTGTTTGATTTGGGGGACCGTTGATGCGCAGGCTTAGCTGTCCTTGCTTTTTTTCCTTTTCATGCACTACTACATTAGGTTGTTTCGCTCTCTGTCACTCTCTTCAGTCATGTGTGTCTCTCCCTCTCCTCTGGGGGTTTTCAGTGATGCTGGGATGGCAGAGTGTGCGCTTGAGCGTGGCTCTGTGCTTGCTAGTGGCTTACCCCTACCCCCTCTCTCTCTGTGTCTCTGTGTATGGCTCAGTTTGAGTCGACCACCGCCCGACATTTGTTCCATATTAGCTTCAATAATTCTTCCTGTTCTCCCTTGGGTGAGTACATTCCACTCCCACCCGTGTCTCATTCAGAGACATTTCTATCGAGCATACACTTGAGTCCTAGTAGGAGAGGCCTGATGGTAAGGAACTGACATCATTTGAAAACATGGACGTTTTACATTGGTAAGCTCGATAACCAATCCACACCGATCCCATTTTCTATTGCAGAGTGCGTAGCCCTTCACACACAAACCAATGGGTTCCCTGCTCCATCCTGGACTACTTCACTGCTCCTTGATTATGCACCATATGCAGTCATTCAATCAGGGTTCCTTTTTTGGTGTTGAACGGAGTGGGCAAGGTTTGAGGAGTTCTATAATTATAATGAACCTGAAAAAAGAGCAGCAATGCAACCATGCTTACTGTCAAGCTATATTACTGATTTGCAAGAGAGTTGTCAGTGATTATTCTATTGGCTAGTTTCAAACCTAAAATACTCTGTGCAGGAGGTTCTAATGACTAGACACTCACACCTACGTTGCATCACCGATCCGACCGATATCTCTGAGTCATAGTGTCAGGGCTTTGTCAAGAGTACCTGTTGTACCTCTCTGCGTGTTTGTCCCTTTTGTGCCCATAATGAGATCTCTATATCTGTCTGTCAACCTGTGTCCCCTTTAAACCCATATATGGAGATCCCTGATGTCATTAGTATATGCTCATAACCTGTAGTTATTGGTTGAATCTGCATTTCTGGACAACTGGATATCTATATAAACATATCGGTCAGCTTGACGGTTTTGGACAATTCGGTGCCATGTTCCACACTCCCTCAAGTCCTTGTCGATGCGCGAGCCGATTTTGAAGTCGGTCGGTCCCATATATGCACAGCGGTCAAATCTGTGACTCTGGACAACCGAATCTCCATATGCTTAAATATGGGCTTATCAGGTTTGTTTATGGTTTTGTCTGAGTTATAGTGACATGCCTGAATATGGGCGTATGGGGTTTGTTTATGGTTCTGTCTGAGTCAGAGTGACGTGGCAGTGGTCCGCCGGCTCTCCCTTAAGCCACCTTTTAATGTCGGATACAACATTAAAAGGATTTCTGACTAAGCACTATGTCCCTTCATTACATCAAAAAGAAAGAAAGAAATCACTGCTGCAGTGACTCACACCAAAAGTCACACCTCAAGAGCCCATGCTCTTCATCAGACGCCCATGCTTTTCATCAGACGCTGATGTCTTCATCAGACTCATTCCAGTTTGACATTTACTGTAGCGAATGAGCTCAAAACATCAACTGCATTTGGATGTGCCAATATAAATTGCATTTGAGAGAGCTGCTGTACAGCGGGGGAACCTTTGGTCCAGCACCTGCCTTAATTGTAACCTGAATCCTGCATAAATATGGTATTTGTTGTTGTTGTTTCGTTTCTTAGTCTTTTTTTGCTGTGCCATGGCTGGCTCCCTGCTTCTGTTGTCGCGTACTGTGGAAAATCCAATTACCGTATCTTTGTTGATCCTTTGCCTTTGCAACCCAGCAGTCTCCTTTACGCTTGATGCCTGGTATGAAGCCTGTGTCATGTGTCCAAGCAGAGATGCCTACAGCCTTGACTCCTCTGCTCAGTAATTAATTTGGGGAAATCGCGCTCTTTCGAACGACCATCATTTCGACCGGAGGGTTAGCGACTCACTCCACAGAGGTGAGGGTTAGAGTCGGTGTCAAAAAGATGACATGTAGTAACAGCGACACGCTCCCATTAATTCAAGTCACCATTCATAATATTAATAATATTGCATACAATTTATATAGCTCTTGTATACTGTAGGTACTCAACGTTGCTTTACAACAGAAACAGAAAAAAAAAATGTATGTATACATTATTGTCATAATAATGATATATCCATTTAGGCCTAACCTATAGAATAGGGCTAAATCAGAAATTGGCCTACAAAACAAATATGTTGCTACATACTGTACATGTACTGTAAGCCCCTCCCAAACAGCAAAATGTGTTCCCGGCCTGAATGGGATAATAATGGTAACCTGGCAGTGGAGGAAGCAGAGGCTGCTCATGTACTTTCTCTATAAAGTCTCTGCCGCCTTGAATCTGTAAAAACGTTTTAAATCACTTTTACAAAAGAAATATATATATATATTTTTTTAACGACAGGCTTCTATAAAAAATAGTATTGTGTTTATTCTTGGAAAGCTTGTGTTAAACATTTTTATTGGTATGCTTTGTTTACAACCATTGCTTGTTAAAACTGCACTCCGTATTGTGGTATGTTGAAATATGCTTTTTAAAATCCAATTCAGTTCCTCAAACTGCCTTGTGTATGCTTGTTGTATTGACCCACATTCTGTAAAAGCTTTAGTGATAGATTTATTTTATTTTTTTATGGCCCATAATACCTTAAATTATATATATATTTAAAAAAAACGATATCCTTTATTCTCCCCTAACTGCTTGCCTGGCATTTGTGCTATAGCCAATGGGCTTTAGAACAGTCATATTTATGTGGCTATTAATACTGTATAGTAGATTGACGTGAGATGTCTTGACACAGATGAATGGTGGCATACAGTGTACTGTAATGCCTTGGCTTCTATCATCTACCACTTTATGTCAGTCCTATTAGCTGGAGGCGGACATGATGGTATCCTTTGGAAGTGTGTATATCATAGCTGTCACTAGTAACTACAGAGGCCATGCCCTGCTTTGGAATATTAAAGCTACAATCTGGGACTTATTTTAATGATGACAATTTGTACTCTGTCACACGATACACATCACGATGCAAATAACACCGTTGCATCACGAAGTATGAATCAGGCTCTAGAATTGAAACACGGTATGATCATGACATTTATTATTCCAGTGGTCTATCCTAAGAAAAGACGTGGGTTAATAGCGATATGTGCTTTACTTTGAAACCACAGTAATACAAATTCTATACGGTCCCAATCCTAGTTGCAATTGCCTCTCTCTCCGTCAGGACAGGAACATAGAATTATGAATCTATAAATGTATAGGTCTACCCTTGTATTTAGGGTCATGACATATTTTTATGTTCTTTTTTATGGCACACTCTGTCTTTATTGCAGCGTCTCCATCTGTCTGTCATTGTGCTATTTTTGATTCAGAATGAGAAATAATTCTATCTAGCTCTGAAGTACAAAAGCCTTTAACAGCTGCAGCACTTATCGGAAATTTGATGACTGAAGTTATGTTAGACACTTTTCCCATAAGACCGGTATCTGAACTTGTCCTTACTTAGCCCACCGGAATGAGACGCAGAGTGAGTAGACGGAAATTGTGTCCTCTTATAATGAGCGTTTGGTAAGAGACAAATATATGAAGATAAGGTTGAAAATGGTTTAATGGCTGCAGGAACAGAGGATTGTCTGGACCAGGTCATTTTAAGATTGCACTGCAGTCCCTGACTCAGTTGACCTTAGTAGTGTTAGGAGGTGAGTCATTTAGAATGTAGTGGACTTTGTTAAATTAAGGTCATTATCGAGGTGGTCTAATGACATGCTTAATTTCTATGATCACTGTCTCACGGTTATTGTCTTAATTATGCGCTGAAGTGTATTACAATCTTGAGTGTGGAATAATCCCATTTCCCACATGCAGAAGTCAACTGAAAGTTGGAATACTATAATACACTCATTATGGACGGGTACACATTAACTCATATGCTGCCATTTAACAATACCTTCGTACTCTTTAACTGCCATTCGTCTCCATAGACTTCCATGTAATTCATAGTGCACGGATCATGCACACCAATGCCTAGATAATGCACCACGTGTGTCCACATTGCTCACAGCTTTCAAACAAAAAAATCCGAATGGAAATCCGTTCAGGCATTCATGAGATAGCAGCCATTATGTTTTACACTGTTGTGAGCTTGGAGGTCTGCTACCTGAGTTATATGGGGGTTGTATGGGGGTTAAACAAGCAATTTCGCGATCGCTATCATGCCTACTAACGTTTTTGGGGTCCCAAAACATTTTTTGAAAAAAAAACATTTTTGAAAATGGCGGAAATTCTCGGGTTCCTCGGGCGTGGCAGGGAGGGACATCGCGAAATTCTCGGGTTCCTCGGGTTTGGCAGGGTATGAGTTAAAGTTTATTACCCCCTCAGGCCGGGAACACATTTTTGTGTATTACGGTACATGTTTTGGAAATGAATTTTCTATGAAAAGCCAAAGGTGTAAGCTATCAATTAGTTTTGGAATTTTGTTTCTAGCTGCTACAGAGGCCGAGTAATACATTTTCCAGTAAAACAGTTGGTAATTTTCAAATCTACTTAGGTCTTTAAGGCTTTTTTCAAATCAGACTTAGGCCTAAATGGGTTAAAAATGTTCAAAGTTATTATTAGTAACATTACATTGGTTTAACTATCACAAGAAACACATTCTCTGCTGCAGTTTCCTTTACAGTAATATTGTCTATCACAGTCCCAATATATTATGTAGAAGTTACTGATTCACCACCAATCATAATGAGAGGGAGAGCAGACATTTTATGTTGAGTCTTTTCTTCCTGCGATATTTCACAGCTCAGTGTTGTCCTTTTAACCACTTTTAATCTGGTGTCTCCTATTTGGGCATGTCAGGGATTTTCAAAAGATTTCAAAATGTCAAATGTCACTGAGCTTGTATATTGGCTATTTTATCGTACTACGAAGTACATGTATATTGTCGTTGTCGGATGAAAACATTATATGTCCAAAACCGTTCGTTTTGTATTTATCATTTAAAAAATGATCTAAACTAGTGAAAATAGCTGATCTACAAGCACACAACGCCTCGCACCACGAGGCGTTGTATGTTCCACTAGTTTTGTGCGACAGTCTTGTGTGATGAAGTAGGGCTTTGCTTTACGAAAAAAACGTTCAAATTTGAAACATGGAGATACAACGTTTCTGCCCGACAGTGACCATATAATGCTTAATGGTTAATTGCTCACTCTCCTCGCACTCACTCTGCTGCATCTCTGTGTCTTTACCCGTTTGTTCTCTTGTGTGTGTTTAGGTGGCGAATCCACGTGTGGAGCTCACTCTTTCAGAGCTGCAGGAAATGGCCACAAGGCAGCAGCAGCAAATAGAGGCCCAGCAGCAGATGCTTGTTGCAAAGGTAACGTCCTTATTATCGCCTCTTTGTTTGGCAGTCTGAATTTGCCCGCAGTGTGCCAATGGCCTTCTTTTATAGGGCAGTTTATCAGAATAGGCTGCTTTTAGTCTTAAGAGGGCCCCACTGTCATATTTGGTCATGTTCAGTCAATTTGTGACATTAACTTTGTTGAGTATTGTAAAAAACATTTCGATTAAATGCTATACTTTTGTCCCATTCTTTACATGCTTGAACAATTTCATAGGCTGTGTGCATCCATCTTCACAAAAACAATGCATAATGCAACAGTGTGTTAATAATTGAGTTTACTATGAAGACTAAATAATGGCTGGAATCGGGGACAGCTTCTTAATGTCACCAATGGGGCTCCTCCTTCGCATGATTATGTCATGACATCAGATCAAGGATAGACCCGCCTCACCTGTGTCTTGGCTCCGTGGCAGGCATAGTTTTTACTGAGGTTAAGGTTAGGTTTAGGCTGTATTCCTGAGGTTAGGTTTAGGCATAGTTTTACTGAGGTTAAGGTTAGGTTTAGGCATAGTCTTACTGAGGTTAAGGTTAGGTTTAGGCAGTATTACTGAGGTTAGGTTTAGGCATAGTTTTACTGAGGTTAAGGTTAGGTTTAGGCATAGTCTTACTGAGGTTAAGGTTAGGTTTATGCATAGTTGCAAAAAATTACAACGGTCAGTGAAATTGACTTCTGGCCAATCACCACAATGCTGTAATATCAACTCTTCCATAGTGTATAATCCCAATCCTCTAAATTATAGTCATTCGTCATGACAACTCATTTACATAACCTCGTTTCCCATCAACATGATGGATGCCATGTCAAAACACATCTCTTCCCAGACCTTACTATTACACAGCCCCTAGTCTGTTTATTGCCTTTTGTTGTGTTGTTTGGAAAGTGGGCCCACTTGGAGCCCTGCAGTCATTTGGAAAGCTGGTCCTGTCACCGTCTATTTTCGGAGCTGAACTGGAGCAAAGCTCAGTTGGAGACACTGTGTACAAATCTGTGCACCATCACAGTTACAAATGGATAAATGAACACTGAGGATTTTACTGTGTTGAAATTAGTAGTGAGTGGTGACGTAAACCTGAAGCTCTCAGCCTCACAGACAGATTTCAACCAGCACACTTTTCAATAGACTTTTTAGATTTAGACCAGGTCAGATCAGGGGTGATTTGTCCGTACACGGACAATGTGTCAGTAAATTCTAAATGTAGTTTTTACACACCATTATAATGTTCTTATTTGTATCAATTCGATTCAAGTTGTATTGGCATGAGAAAACATATGTTTACTTTGCCAAAGCAAGTGTCAAAGTATATTAAAAACAATGTCAATGTATCATAAGACCCAGTTATCTTCATTGTTTTTTCCTTTTTTTTCTCAGAATATGTGACACTGGTTTATAACACTGTGTATGGCAGTCCACAGAGTCCACTATGACAGTGGTTCTAAAACGTCCCCCTTAACTCTGAGAGTGTACAAATGGAACCAAATGGACCCATTACGTGTCCATTTTGTACACTCTCAGAGTTACACACCTGTGATGGTCATTTAGGGCTAGTGTTTGTGTACTCACTTTGTATGTCTGTGGCAAAAATGTAATTTTGACAAAAGCCAACAAGGCGATGACCCTGGTTAAGATTCAACTTTATTGTCACTTCACAGGTTTACTGATAAGAATAGAGAAAGAAAAAACTATCAAAACGTCAGATACAGTATGTCCCATATTCCTAGTATAATACAAGCATTGTCAAACATAAGCTGCATGGTGATATGGCAATAAAATAAGGCGGAAATGCTTCTTATGCAGAGTCAGACCAGAGAGGGATTTACAGCAGATAAAAATAGCAGCATATAAAATCACAGTCTCTTGTGCGTGGTTAAAATAGAAACAGCAGTTCCTGGTGGATGTCTTCATAGACTATTTCTAGGCCAGTTCCACAGTATGCCTTGCAGATGTTACTCATCTCATCAGTGGTTCCCAAACGCTGTGTCGTTCGACAAGTCCCAGTGTGACTTGGGTCTAACAAGTTGTTATTATTGCAATATATGCAACTGTACACAAATCTATTATTCCTTAACCCATTTAGAACGGGTACACATTATTGTGTATCATTATTTTATGCTTTAACTATTGAAAAATATCAGATAAACAAGCTCACAGCGCGGCACCGAGTGCCGCGCTGCGAGCTTGTAGATCTGCTATTTTTGAAAAGTCGTGAAAATTCAAATTTTGACCCTATTCTATAAGTGTCTTTTGAATCCTTCTAAGGTTTTTTTTTTTGAAAAACCTATGTTTCTATGTCAGCAATCTGGCCAGCCATCGTCAAAGAAAAGGTCCTTTTCACTTAACTGGAGCTCAGTTAGTCTGTTCTTGAGAGACTACTATGTCAGTGGTTATCAAACCTTTTCATGTGAAGGACCCCCAAAATGATATTTATTTGGCCACGGACACCCATCTCAAAATATTTTGTTCCAGGGACCCCCCCAGAAGCAAAATTTGAGTTACAAACGTTTGCTTTGAAAATACATATATTCAAAGATTTGCACACATTTTCACGACTTTTTCAAAAATAGCAGATCTACAAGCTCGCAGCCGCGCTGTGAGCTTGTATATCTGCTATTTTTCACTGGTTAAAGCATTCAATAATTCTAGGCCTAAATGGGTTAATTTACTATATCAGCACCGATTTCCCAATACAGAGGCACATTCTATACCCCCCTCAAAATATATTCTAACCACTTTCAACCTGTCATATTTTGGGCATGCCATTCTAGGTGAAATTCTATGTTTTATTTTATAAAGTAATAATAAAAAATAAAAACATTTTCCATAACGGATCTACAAGCTCAAAACGTGTTGGATCATAAATAAAGGTGTACCTTTGACTTGCCCATTGGTGTGCCACAAAACTTTTGAAAACCACTGGTCTACCACTGCTCTTATAGTCGGCCTTGACTTTTACATGATAAGCATTGATCAGCTGAAGAGGAGAATGTGTTTATAATATCTCGATGATGGCAAAAAATTAAGCAGTCCACCTTGCCTACAATTTACTGTCGGTGTGCCCTCATGTGGTGGTGACATGCATTTATCACATTTGCCAAAAATGACATCCTCATTATCCTAAAAGACCAGCTTGAATGAAATTGACGATAATGACATTCAGTCCTCTGTGCTAGTGGGGGAAAAAGAGTGCATCTGTCCTCATGAGTGTGGGTCATAATTCTGTTGCATTTCATCATGTCCTTGGCAATCAGACACATCGCAGATTCGATTTACTGATCACAGCATTACTGGTCTCTGTAACTGTCATTTCAAACCCACAGTGCAGTATTCGTGTAAACGGGCAAAAGTAGATAGTAAAAAAGCTGATATCTGTCACGTGTCATTCACTGTCGAAACGAGTGATGACTTTTGTCCAGACATTCACAACCCTTTCTGCTCCCTGACCTTTTGTCTCTAAAGCCCGTATCAGAGTCGGGTCCGCGGTGGAAGGCTATCCACCGCGGTGTAGTGCCGTGTAGTCTTTTTGAGTCATAAAACTACAACGTTAACGCTCAAAAAGACTACACGGCACTACACCGCGGTGGATAGCCTTCCACCGCGGACCCGACTCTGATACGGGCTTTAAGCTTCTTATCTTTAAAGGGATATTTCACTTTAAAAAAAACGTTGTTATTTTATCATCTAACCAGGCTTTGTGAGCACCCTGGACAGATTTTAATTTGCTTGATTCAATATTTAGATATTTGATATTCATTTTTGCGACCGTCAGGTCGCATTTACTACCAAAACCTCCACCGGCTGGCTGTCAGTCAGTCAGTCTGTCCGTCATGTCACACTTTTCCCCAACTCATATCTCCGCCACCGTTGCCCCAAGACATGCCAAACTTTGCACACACACTCCTTGCCTGCCAATCCACAACCTCCACCTCTCACGTCATACGGGCAGCCATAGTTACACCTGGAATGTTGAATCTCCATATATGGAGAGAACCTACGCATCACACAAAGTCTGACCTCACCAGCCCATACTTGGGCATGGACGACTTATATCTCCATATACGGAGATGGCCATATATGGAGATACGATGACATCACAGAGTCCACAGCTGATGATGTGGCGTGATGTCATACAATACACAAACAAGCCCTATATAAAGGGGCAATTCTCACCAGGGAAGAGAGCATTCCCCACTAGCTGAGTATCTTAAGATGGTTGGATGTGATGATAAGCTATAAGCTTAGTTGATCCTGGCGATAAGGTCTGAGTCAAGGAATGCTCTCTTCCCTGGTGAGAATTGCCCCTTTATATAGGGCTTGTTTGTGTATTGTAGATGGCCATATATGGAGATACGATGACATCACAGAATCCACAGCTGATGATGTGGCGTGATGTCATCGTATCTCCATATATGGCCATCTCCGTATATGGAGATATAAGTCGTCCATGCCCAAGTATGGGCTGGTGAGGTCAGACTTTGTGTGATGCGTAGGTTATCTCCATATATGGAGATTCAACATTCCAGGTGTAACTATGGCTGCCCGTATGACGTGAGAGGTGGAGGTTGTGATATTTGTGGAGATAAGCGACCAATGGTCGCTTATCTCCCGATTAGGGAGTCTTACTGGTATTAGACTTTAGATTTTATTAGACCTTCCTATACAAACCCATTGTTCAAACTTCAAACTCCATTTTAACCATAATAGATGGTTTTTCTTTCTGGTGACTCATACTACTCTCCTAATACGTTTTTTTTTTTTTTTCTCGATAACTTTTTTCATTTATTTTTAATACTTTTTTGGGAAAATGGAAAAAATGTAATACAATAAAAACATATTAAAAATAAATTAAAAAGAGTATCGAAAAAACACACCCAGCTCACGTATTAGGAGGGTAGTATGAGTCACCAGAAAAAAAGATGGGTGTTTTTGATTAATCTATCATGGTTAAAATGGAGTTTGAAGTCAGAATGGGTTTGTATAGGAAGGTCTAATAAAATCTAAAGTATAATAAAAAAAATATCTAAATATTGATTCGAGCAAATTAAAAACTGTCCGGGGTGTTCCTAACAGCCTGAGTAGACAATGAAATGACCAAAGTTTTTTTTGAAAGTGGAATATCCCTTTAACCACTTATGCCACATTTTATATTTCAATCATGGATACCCTTGTTGAACATTTTTACAATAACAACATGCCCAAAATAGGGACGGCAGTGTGAAAGTGGTTACTAGGCGTACAGGCAGTAAGTCATGAAGCATGGAGTGAACGACCAGACAGGTTAGCTTACCATAATGACCACTGAGGAGCCAACCTACTTATTGGAGAGCACTACATGTGTATTAAGTTAAATATATTGGTGCGCTCATGTGTCGTGTCATGTCTTCTTCGTCAAAGCAGGTCTCGGGTATACTATCTTGTTTCTACAGTTGTCTCTTGTGACACAATCTAGTGGGAACCCATTCGTAAAGGGTTTGCAGAATCGGTCTTGAGAGATTACTTGTGACGCAATGTACAGCCGCAGTCAATCGACGGAACTAATGTTATGCTTGCTGCTAACTAATGTTAACATGTTTCATTACATCTCAACAGTGTTGGTTTAGTTTTTCCCTTTTTCTCCAATCTAGTCATTATGTTGGTATGACGGCATACAAATTGAATTCCCAATTTTCCCCACACACATTTAGTCCCCGTCACTGCTAACCTGACCTCTACATCTGGTCGGGTGGAAGAGTTTAGCACATTTCTCCTCTGATACAAATTGCTTTCTTTTCACCTGAAGAGTACAAAACTTATATTCCACCAAGTTCCTTTCCATGCTAAACATTTTGTCTCATTGTATGTTTCTGTTTTTATATGGTGGTTTTGTATAGTCTGTTGGGTAGTATGTCTAATAGTAGACAACAATGGAAACAAGCCTCAGCTTTTTTGTGTCTAATCCGCATTGGCACTTGTTTTGATTTCTGACACTGTGTTTTGAATTGCCTGTCAGTAAAGTATAGTATCTATTTATAACGGGGTGGAAAACCTGTAGGAGATGCTAGTGTTATGAAAGAGTTTGCGCTCTCCAACCCGCCTTGCACACTAAAAAAATGGTCAATAGAGGTTGTCGTTGTGGGCCTGGCCAAACCGGATGCACTGCAGAGGATTCAACCCCCTAGTCTCCACCGTGGGACCTGGAAACCCTAGTGTTTGTTTTTAATAAAACCAGTAAGACTCCTTAAATCGGGAGATAAGCGACCGCCATAACATAAACCTTAGAAGGCAATGGTAGCCAATGAGGAGGGAATATGGGAAATGGGACAGATCCATGTTGATGACATGACGTTAGAAATACTGTGTACCGCTTTGCATGATTTTAGGGCAAAATCTGTAGGAGCAGTGTCCAAAAATGTGTTTTGCAAGAATCGGCCTCATGGTGACGCTAGAAGAGCCATGAAAAGGGCCATGTGAGAAATGAGGGGTGGAGGTGTTGGTTTGGCAGCCAAGGAGTGTGTGTGCAAGGTTTGGCATGTATAGGGGAACGGTAGCAGAAATATGAGTAGGGCAAAAGTGTGACGTGTGACGGACAGACAGACTGACAGCCGGTGGAGCAATGAACCTCAATCTTCAGTCTCAGCTCAATCTCTCTCTGTCCATTTGTGTCTCTCTGTCCCTCTCTCTCTCTCTTCCACTCATTCCTCCTTCCCTCTTTTCTTCCCTTCTCCTTTGCCTCAAACTCTCTGCCTGTAGGAGCAACGTCTGCGCTACCTGAAGCAGCAGGAGCGTCGGCAGCAGCAGTCCGTTTCAGAGACTGAGAAGCTTCAGAGACTGAAGGACCGTGTCGAGAGCCAGGAAGCCAAGCTGAAGAAGATTCGAGCAATGAGGGGCCAGGTGGACTACAGCAAAGTCATCAATGGCAACCTGTGTATGTATTCGGATACGTTGAGTTAACCCATTTAGGACTGAGGCCGATTCTAAAAATGCCTTCTAAATCCTAACCTAAGTTTTCTAAAACGTCTTGAAAGGTAAAAACACCAAAAGGGGTTCCCGTCCTAAAAGCACTGGGGCATTACACTACATTTTATTGGAATGTGTATCTATTTATGAGTTAATTTCAATAAGCGTCCGCAAAGTTTGGCCAATGTGACCCTGGGCGTACAACAAACTTTGGACAAATGGACAGAGACAGATGTTGGAGCTTAGCTCATTCCAGGATCACTGCTCAAAAAGGTTATCGTATGTTGGCTTTTGAGAATATATAGGATTGGGCGACTGATTATGTAAAGCAACTGATCTTGGATTGGGAATGAACTGAGCTGATTGTTTTTTTCCCCCCCTGCCTTTGTTTTTTCCCCCCCCTGCCTTCATCTAGCGGCAGAGATCGAGCAGGTGAGCGGCCTGTTTCACGAGAAGCAGTCTGAGTTGCAGACAGCCGTGCTGCGCGTGGAGCAGCTCAGCCTGCAGCTGGAGGACCTGCGGCGGGGGAAGCTCAATGGCCTGCAGACCGCCCTGGGCGGCCAGGTCACCGGCACGGCTGCCCTGGAGCTACGCAAACTCTACCAGGAGCTGCAGGTACCGTGGGACACATTGAAGGGAACATGACACATATTTTGTTTATCTTTTGTTTAGAATAACCTATGTTAAGTTGTGCTTCACAAAATACAAATTTCATCTTTAACTTCAGAAACATAAAAATGTGATTTGATAAATCTTCTATAAATAGATACATCGATTATTGGATTACGTCACCCCTCGTGTGCATGTTGTTTGTCGCCCTCAGATCCGCAACAAGCTGAACCAGGAGCAGAACAGCAAGCTGCAGCAGCAGAAGGATCTCCTCAACAAGCGCAACATGGAGGTGACGCTCATGGACAAGCGCATCAGCGAGCTGCGGGATCGCCTCTATAAGAAAAAAGCTGAGGCACGTCAAAAAGAGAACCTTCCTGTAAGGCTAGGAGCGCTCAACACACGTGCTCATAAGCATTTCACCTAACACACCTGCTCCATACCCTTTTCACCTAATACCCATTTCACTTAAAACACCTGCTTACCCATTTCACTCAACACACCTGCTCATCCATATTTCACTCGCCACACCTGCCCACTGTCATTTCCTTCCACTTCCAGTGTAGATTGCTTCCTTGCTTATCATACGTCAGTCCAGTTTGTGTAGTAGTTAAATATGTAGTGAAATGACATGACGAGAATCCATCAAAGTCAGATCACCTCAGTCTATGGTCAAAGTTCATTGCTTTCATCCTGGGATGATGGCTTGGAATACGTAAGTTGATTTGAAGTGAAAATGTAATTTGAAGTTTCACATAGGAACAAATTTCATTCCACCTCTAGATTGTTTTATTTAATTTAAGTAGTGTTCTACAAAAGTGATATTACACAATACTTTGGAAGTTCTGTATAATTCTTAGTAGTAGAACTATAAAATAAAACAACCTTATTGAAGCGGTGAAAGCCGCTTCCAAGGTGTGGCTTTGTCTGTCCCGTACATGTCTGACTAAATACTGAGCACGGATTGGTCAATTTTGTCTGTCCCGTGTCCCGTGCATGCAGAATTGAGGATTGGTCAAGCTTCACACGACAATTTGGCCCTCCAGACAAAATCATTCAGAATTCAGAATTCATGAAAATATAGAACTAAAGCACATGGAAAGTATAGATCTAGAAGATAGAATGTATAGATCTAGAACACAGATTTCATAGCTCTAGAACACATAGAATGAGAATTCACCGCTTCACTTCGATTTATATTTTTGTCTATAAATGAGTACACATGCATAATCATTCACCACTATGCATTTTAAACATTTTACTTTCTCCTCCTTTAGCTGAACAGAGCGAATGGGCCCCCGTCTCCCCAGCCAGCTGCTGGAACTCTGGGTCGTGTAGCTGCTGTTGGACCCTACATCCAGGTCCCTGTACCGGGCCGACAGGACAGTGGCTATACTGTGCCGCCTGACCCCCTCAAGCCTCAGACTCTGGGTGTCAACACCCAGGCCAACCATGGCCGATCCAAATCAGGTCGGTCAAGCTCTGCTTTATGTACGTCCACCAACGTCAATGTACTGCGATTTTGTCTGAGATTATCAAGGGAAATTCAACCAACTGATAAATGGAGTGCTGTTATGCTAACTTGAATCTAATAATGTTTAGCAGCCTAAACCATATTCATTTTGAGAGATGATAACAGAGATGGGGGAGTGGTGCTAAGATGCTTCTGGTGCAACTTGATCCAAGGCTAGATTGTGATCCCAGACGTAGCGGGTATCATATGAGTCGTACTACTGTAATACATAGTTTTTTCAGCAATCTTCGCCCATAATCACATCTTGCATGAATGCCTCGTGAGTGAAATCCCCCTCTGGCGTCAACTGTTAATCTGTTTCCTTCCTATCTCGACTTTATCGGCTCCCATTTTATTCTCTGCCTCGACTGGAACACTTAATTTCATTTTCCTCCTGCTCTAACCCAACTCTCTCTTCCTTTGTGGTGTATATTGTTATTCCTTTCCCTCTTTTCTTTCTCCCCCCCTCTCCTGTCCCGTCTCTGATGTTGTCTCTCTTTGTGGCGTCTTTGGTGAACTCGGGGTGGTGGTGGGGGGGTAGACGGTGTGCGAAAGCCTCCCGGCCCTTGGAAGGTGACTGATTTAGACATTGTTGTGGATCCGGTGGCTCCGCCCCCTCCTGACTCCCAGCAGCTCCCAGGCTCTGACGCCACGTCCCGTGAGTGCACAGGTCTGCGTTAAACCCAGTGGTTCTCAAAGAGGGTGCATCATGGGAATTGAAGTCTTTGCATCACTTGCGGGTGCAGGAGACCACAGTCTAGGGTTTACAACCGGAAATTGGCCGTGAATTTGTTAAAGGTCTGTCGCTCCGAGAGGGTACAAATCGAACCAAATGTACTCTCTCGGAGGATTAGGATCTTGCAGTGCATATTTGGGATCCCAGAGATTGAAAATTGGGGATCAAATGGGGATCTGTGGCCTGATGCATACCAAATTGGGGGTCCTTGAAATTAAAAGGTTTGAGAACCACTGGCCGTGAACGCAAAAGGGATGGCACGTTTCTGAAGCTTGTCTCTCTAGCGCGCTGGATCTTCAGCGTGCGGCTGATGCTTTTTATCCCGACTGTCATATCCAATAAGACTTGGATCGGCTATATTGATCTCAAAATGCAATAGTTGAATAATGCCTTGATTGAATTTGAGTTGCACAAGAACGGGCACTGACAGGAATTTGGAACATCCAGAAAATAAAGAAATGAGGCTGTGTGTGCTTCACCAGTCACAGTTTGACCAAAGTATTTTCAGAAGGGGAATTGATAAAGGACATGACCATCTGTTAAGAAGAAAAGTTAACAGATGGATGCAGCCCTATTTGATGTCATCCAGCTGCCCACTGCCCTGCTGAGCACTGCATTGTGCATCCAGTTTTTTCCAAGCGAAAAAGCGCATGTTGATGTTTGGATGATTTGCTCTGTGGGACAGCTAATGACGTCAAACTGGGTAGGCTTGTCAAGTGTCCTGCAGAAATTTTGTAAATTCCCTTATGCAAGTAATATTTCCTTACAAAGTAGTGCTGATCGTGTGTGTGTGAGTGTGAGAGACTGAGTGTGTACTTCTTAAAGGGACTACACCATGAATTTCACATTATTAATTTTTTTCTTGTTTTTTGGTCTTCCCAGTATCTCTTCCAGCCCCCAAAAAAACCCAATTCATTAACTCTAAGCCTTGCCTTTCATTTCAGTGAATTTTCTGAATGGGTGTGTCTGAACGGTACTCTTTTGAAATCTGCCCTCAGCGTAGGTCACCTTTGGGCTCATTTCCTATTGGGCCCCCTCGAGAAGGGGGTGGTACTTTTTGGGAGGCTATATTCTATTAACCTTCTATTAACCAGGCTTTCCGGAGAGAAAGCCTGGTATTCGTTTACTAAACAGGTTGGTTGATCCGGTCTAGACCGGATGATATCTTACGTCATTTTGTATTCAAAACGGACTACACTTTGGCCGGAACTACCGACCGGAATCAGTTTTATCCCAGTTAGCGCATGCGCAAAACCAGGTTAAAACTGATTCCGGTCGGTAGTTCCGGCCAAATTGTAGTCCGTTTTGAATACAAAATGACGTGGGACGTCATCCGCTCCCGACCGGATCAAAAGCCCGAAATTGGAAGCGATCCCAGGCTAATATTCTATTGAGACTATGAGGTGGGCGGGGTAAAGCAATAGAGTCTGACTGCAGACCACAGAAACCGTCAGGTAAAGTGGTGCTAAAATTGGAACGATACAGAGAAGATTAGCATGGTGCCATGCTAAAATTGGAACGATACAGAAAAGATTAGCATGGTGCCATGGTATATTCTCTGTATCGTTCCAATTTTAGCCCAAAGACAGCTCCCCGTTGCCAACAAAGGGCATTTTGGTATTGCACCTGAAATGGCTTGGAATTAGAGACAGACAGAACATGAAATTTCAATATCTGAGTGGTTGTTTAAAACCGTATTACAGACCAATATTTATATAAAATATATATTTGAAAAAAGCATGGTGTGGCCCCTTTAAAAGGTTTCAGTGTGTTTAGTGCCAAAACATTGTCAAGCCATCCAATAAATATGAGCTTTGGTCTAACTCCATAATATCCTCAGCTTACCTAACTTCACCTCATATCAAATCTTCACAGCGATCAGGCCGTTTAGTCATAATCACTTAAAGGACCATACTGGCTTTCTGACATGTTACGCCCATTGGCTACTCATAGTATACTTGACAATACTGACGACTGTAGCATTCTATAATTTATTTCATTTCCGAGGAAGCCGTTGGAGTCAATACATTTAACTACTGTATTAAAACAATCTTGCAGAAACTTTATATATGCTTAAGATATATAATCCAATGCAATGAACTTAATTGTGCCTTAACGTTTCTGTTGAAATTACAATGCATTTTACCATGCATATTGATTTGAAGTCTAAATGAAAATAGTCCTTGGAGAAAACATTGACTACAAACTAAATTCAAGTGTCCATGACTTCTTAAATGTACAATGATGTTTATCCAACATTGACTCAGTTATTCAGGTAAGTTCAGAACTATGAGTAAAATGTTAACTCTAATTTAGGAAATAAAAACATGGAATATCATTCATCTTGGACAATGGAATGTATGGTCCTTTAACAGCCACATCACCACTGTCAGGTATTCCAAATGGAAAGGATATCTGACGTGTCATGCTCTGTATAAGTGGCATTCACTTCACTCTCATCTGTCTTTCAACAATGTTTATGTCCCAACAATATGTCATCGTATCAAATTTGATTCCTTTCAATTTGTTTTTCTCCTTTTTTCCCCTATCTTTATCTTTCTTGTTGTATTTATTTGTTTTATTATGATATATCTTTTTTTTACCACATGAACCCAAAATTGTATAGATTCATGAATAATGTTATGCACATGCTGGTTTCCTTGAAATGGGATCCTATTTTTCCACTCCTTGGTTCCATTAACATGGCATCGAAAATAACTTGAAAGGAAAAGTACCATTCCCACCTGTCTGGTGGCCATGCTTTATCTGTTGTCTTGTAACTTAAAGCAGACCTCCGTCTTTCATACCACCTCCATCATTTGCAAATTAATGTGTTCCCTTGCACAGTATGCTCATCGTGTCCCTCGTTCTCTTTCCTTCCTAGCTAACGATACAGGCTGGTCCACTGTTGGCAAGAACAACACATCCCTCAAACCCCCTGAAAGGAGGGAGCCAGGGAGTGAGTCTCAAGGCAAGAGTCCTCCTACAGGATCTCCTGTTGCTTCAACTGCAGACAAGGTTTGTCTCCTTTCTAACGATGCCTTTTAAAACGTAGATGCGGTAGAACTGCTTATTCACTTTTTGTCTTTGTTAGCCATGTCATTTTAAAGGAAATACCCAGAAGTGATTTTGTTTCCTGCAACTCCTTTCCCTTGGCAAGGTCTACTTGAATTTGCTTAAGATGAGGCTGTTATGGCTTGATGGCCTATGGGCCAACGACTCTTCCAGATGCTTTTGTATTATCCATTCTTAACTTAACCAACTTTTGTGTCACCATTCTGTAGGTATTTAATTATGGTTTTCTATGTTTGTGTATCCTCTTGCTTAAACTAAGGTGCAGGACAATAAGATGGCGATCTCCTCTCCTGCCATATCCAAGCCACAGCCTCCTCCCTATGGCTCTCACCTCACATCAACAACTATGGGCAGCTCTCTGGAACGCCGCAAGGATCCACCGCCTCCTCCACGCCCCCTCCCCAACCCACCAGCCTCTGCTTGGCCCCGTGTGGCCACCACTACGGGCTCCTCTTCCCAGCAGATTCAGCAGCGCATCTCCGTGCCCCCAAGCCCTACCTTCCAGCCCAACTCACCCATGTTCCCCCCTGGGTTGAGCGAGCGACTGGATCCCCCTCTGGCTGTGGCAGTGAGGCCCTTCATCCCAGACAGAGGCTCGCGGCCTCAATCGCCCCGCAAGGGCCCACCTACCATGAACTCCAGCTCCATCTACCACATGTACCTCCAACAGGCGGCGCCAAAGAGCCAGCCGCCCAAACCTGCACTCAAAGCAGGTAAGGTGACTTTAAGAGAACGATCATGAGACGGAGAATTTCCTTTAGTATTTAGGCATCATAAATGTATAATTACTGTATGTATTATCAGTTTGAGTTTTAACGCCATTCTCTGATGATTAATTCTGTTTTGTTTGTGTTTTAGTGTATGGGAAACCTGTTCTCCACTCCAGCTCTACGCCCCCTTCGCCCTTGCCTTTCATGCAAACGGTGGGGGCATTCCCCATGTTCCTGGGCCACCCCAGTGGCGACGATGCCGTGGATGGGGAGGCAGATGAACTGGAGGGCTTCCAGCCTCTGGAGCCGTTGGCGCCCCCTCCCAGCGTGGAGAACATCCCGCGACCCCTGAGTCCCACCAAGCTGACGCCAATGGTGCACTCCCCACTGCGCTACCAAAGTGACGCAGACCTGGAGGTGCTCCGCAAAAAGCTGTCCAACGCTCCCCGGCCCCTCAAGAAGCGCAGCTCCATCACGGAGCCAGAGGGGCCCGCCGGACCCAACATCCAGAAACTGCTGTACCAGAGATTCAACACGCTGGCAGGGGGCATAGAGGGAAATGGAGTCAGCGGAGGCGGAGGAAGTGGCGGCGGAGGTAACGGAACACCGTTTTACCAGCCGGCCAACCCTCCTGGTTACATGGGGGGAGACTCTGTGGCTGACACGGACAACGGCAACCTCCCCTCTGAAACGGTGCTTCTGCCCCCCCCAGGGGACGAGGAGGCGGCCTCCGAGCCTCTGCCTACTGACACTAACGACAACCAGCCGGAACCCTCGCCGCCAGAGGGCGTCGGGAACCCCGATGTGCCGGAGGATTCGGAGGAAGACGACAACAACAACAACTTGGGGAGCTGTGAGGCCTCTCTCCCCAGCCCTGTGCCAGAGGTCAGCACGCCAGAGGAGAGCGGCATGGCACCTTCACAGCCCCTGGTGAGAGAAACACCTCGCAGGGGTCAGGCCAGGGACCCCTTAGCTGAAAGAGAGATGAAGCAGGGACCCCCACTACATATTGTATAGAAGTAGATTAAAAATGTTCATGGATTTCTTATACAGCTTAGACTTGTTAAACAACACTGTCATCATGTTGGAGTAATGTGTATTTTCAGACATTTAACCACTTGAACGTCAAGTCTGCTCTTCTTTTCCCTCTACCGGCTCTACAAACCTCTTTGCCAAAAATAGTCGATCTACAGGCTTACAACGCCTCGCAGCGCGAGGCATTGTAAGCTTTTAGATCTGCTATTTTTGGCTAATGTTCCACTCAGATTAGGGATGCTAGGGTTCAAATGGTTATGTAAAAAAACATGATCTTATCAGACAAAGATTTGGCGGCCCCCCTGTAGTAACTCTGAGGACCCCCTAGGGGTCCCGTACCCCCCGTTGAAGACCCCTGCCTTATGGATTGCATGGACACCTTAGCTAAGCTAAACCAAGGGTCTTTGTATACATTAGAAATTAACATTAGTTTCCAAAAACAAAAGAATCACAACCATCTTTTCTTCTCTCCATTTTGATACAGGAGAAGCGTACAAACTTGAAGAAGCCCGATTCGGAACGCACCG
The DNA here is from genome assembly GCF_963921795.1 of Nannobrachium achirus. Taxonomy (NCBI): domain Eukaryota; kingdom Metazoa; phylum Chordata; class Actinopteri; order Myctophiformes; family Myctophidae; genus Nannobrachium; species Nannobrachium achirus. The sequence continues at coordinate 48,587,223 of NC_137823.1, forward strand.
GACACGGCCTTCGGGTGAAGTTCAACCCCTTGGCTCTCCTGCTGGATGCCTCTTTAGAGGGAGAGTTTGACCTTGTCCAAAGGATCATCTATGAGGTGTGTGTGCTTGTGTTAGTGCATGTCGGGGCATACTCATATTTATTTTGTATTTTGAAAATGATTGCCTGAACTAGAGGGGCTCACCTTCCATTTTTCTCTTTCCAGGTGGAGAACCCTAGCACTCCCAATGACGAGGGCATCACTCCCCTGCATAATGCTGTGTGTGCAGGACATCACCACATAGTCAAGTTCCTGCTGGACTTTGGCGTGAATGTCAACGCAGCGGACAGCGACGGATGGTGAGCCCCAGCTCTTCTCCCTCCCACTCGAAGGGTTGAGTCACCAATACGATTCAGTACAACTGCAGTGCTTTTCTTGCTTCATATTTATTTTTGTCTTTGTGATTGACGTGTGAACAGGACCCCACTTCATTGCGCAGCCTCCTGCAACAGTGTGCATCTGTGTAAGTTGCTGGTGGAGTCCGGGGCAGCCATCTTTGCCAGCACCATCAGTGACGTGGAGACTGCTGCAGATAAATGCGAGGAGATGGAGGAGGGATACATCCAGTGTTCCCAGTTCCTATACGGTGAGAGTCCTGCCTATTACACTTCTGCACTCATTTGGTTTCTGACAGATACCTTTACAGTGAGATACATGACAGTTATTTATTTGTGGGGCCTTTTATGCCTTTAATGATAGGGATATACAGTAGGCTGACAGGAAATGGGGGAGAGAGAAGGGGAGTCACCATAGACATAAAAAAGTAGACGCCTCCTCCGGCTCTGGGTCGTTGGTAAAAGAGCACTGGCAAGCTTCCTGAATTCTGAAGGACGCTTCCTTGTGCGTCACAGAATGGGATGCTCGGTAGGCCACTCCCTCTTTCCCACTGCAGGGGGCAGAGTGCCTTCCACAGTTCCACACTTCCGCCAGTCCTCTTTTACCAATCGCGCCAATGAACTGCAGTGGCGGATGAGGTGTCTAGCTTTTTATATCTGTGGGAGTCACATGCAGCAAAGGCCATCGGGATCGGGACTCGAACCCACAACACGCTGTCAGGCTACACTGAGCTAGGTGCTACATTACAGTATTTCAGATCAATTTTAAAGTACAGTATGTATATGATTCTGAATGGAGGAATAAGTCAAACATGGCTTAACTTGTACCCCACTTACTGGGGTGGTGGCAGTCTTGACACGTCCAAGGCTACTCTCAGTTAAAGGAGAAGGAAAGGAAAAGTAAGAAAGAAAAGAAAATGCCCGTGCGCAAGGAACTTGTAGTGGTAGGCGCTTCCGTTTGGGGAAAAGACGTGTTTCTGGTTGTGATGTCAAACTAAAAGAAAAAAGAAAATTAACAAGTAATGTGACAATGTGACAGTGTTAAGAATCACTGGTCTAAATTACAGCAATGTTTATTGTTGTCATCCAGGTGTTCAGGAGAAGCTGGGTGTGATGAACAAGGGTGGGGTGTATGGCCTGTGGGTGTATGAAGCTCAGAGTCCAGACGAGTTGTCTTTCAGCGAGGGCGACGCCATCACCATCCTACGGCGACAGGACGACAGTGAAACAGAGTGGTGGTGGGCACGTCTGGAGGACAAGGAGGGCTATGTACCCCGCAACCTGCTCGGGGTAACAACACACACACACACACACACACACACACACATTAATGTCATATATTCACAGTTTCATTCATTTACCATACACCAGTGTATGCTCAAAATGGTTTCGTTGGGGGTTTACAAATGGACCCTTAAAGGGCTGTAACTATGAGAGTGTACAAATTGTATGCTCTCAGAGTTATGGGTGCTATGGGTGTCCTTGAATTTAAAAGGTTTGAGAATAACATTTGTGGATTAGACCTGTACCTGTAGACCAGAAGCCTAATATTTCCCTTGGCCTGGGGGAGATTTCCTTTTTAGATGAGCCTTATGGTGCATTCAAACCTGAAGAGAGATATTTGTTTCTAGTCGCTTCAATCGCTTCACTTTGGTCGTGTTGGTCAGAGTTGGTATTTTTGTTTTCACGTCTCCGGACAACATCAACGCTGATTGGCTGTCAGGACGCAATGGGTGGAGTGAAGGTCGCCGAAGAGACGGAAGCGACTGTTAGCCCCGCCCCGTTCGGATTGTTCGCGCCACGCCCGATTGCGCGTCATCTCGTCTTTGCATTCACTTTACCATGAGGCCAGAAGCCTAATATCTCTCCTTTGGATGAGTGGTAGATGTTTGGTTTGCCTCTTGGGAGACCCAGGTTTGAATCCAGGCCAGGGGTTACACATACCTGTAGTGGAATAATACCACTAACATTTTACATAGAACATTTTGATGGAAATAAATTATATATTATAACATATAATGTTGACAGTGTTAACAAAAAATCCTATCCTGTGAAACACTGCCAAACTCTTTAGTTTATTAGTTTTGCAAACCGCTAGTATACCTTAGTTACGTAGAGGTTTCAAACTGCTCCTACCTTAGTTTGAAACCTGATGAGTTCATCTTGAGTCACCAGTAAATATCTGTGTTATTTTAAATGACTGTTTATCTTCGCCCTCTCTCAACCCCTTACAGCTGTATCCCAGGATAAAGCCTCGACAGCGCTCTCTGGCGTAGTACTCCATTGTCTGCTGGTGAACGACAACAGAAGCAAGAGCAGAGAACAAAGGGGCCTGGTGCTCCGTCTTTTCCCTGTGGCCATATCCCCCACCCTGCCGCCCCCCTGCCTTTAGCTTCTCCCATCCTCCTGACTATGAAGCCTAGGGCAGCCATGAACTTTAACACATTACCTTCATGCATTCACAGAGAAACACACCTCATAAACACAAGCGCTGCAAATGCGAAAAGCCCTCTTACCACTCCATTTATACCTTGCAAGACCACCAACCCACTCCTAATTAATTGTTGCGTTCTGATTTTTGTTGCAGTTCAGTGTTGAGTCTGTACCAAGACTCATTTATCTCATTGAAGAAAAACACTAACACTGTTCCTGGCTACTAGTGATGGCATTTCTTTGGCCAGCTGGACTGCAGTTTAATCAGCATATCCTGCTATGGCAGGGCCAATGGTATATTATGCTTTCTATAATGACATTGGTTCACACTACATATTAATGGTTTATACGGTTTCAGTGGCAAGTCAATGATTTTGTCACAGAGGAAAACAGGCTATTGAGTGTTTGCATACAATATATTTATTTATTTTCTTTGCAGGAAAGTTCTCAACACACAGTATTATAAAATTCTGACCGGCTAAGATTTGGTCCAATATTTCAGCTATTTTTTAATTTCTTCCTTTTCTTGAACATGTTATTGAATTAGTAATGTAATGCTACAGTTCTGATTAATTGACCATATTCAGAAAGCAACCATTTTGCTCTTACTTCATACCGTTCCGACCCCCTGTAGGGAGTGGCCTTGGGAATGGGAACCAACAGTTCACAAAAAGGGATGTAACAATTCTAGATTTTGAAATTTCATGATTATGCATAATAATTGTAATCCCCAATGGTTTGAGATTTGAGGTTTTATTGAATTTTCTTCTTCACAAATCTTTTTAATTCAAGATAACCTGGACTTGCAGTAATGAATTTGGTTGATTTTACTATTTAAAATATAGTATATTATTTTAAATACGAACTTTATTCATTCCATAGTATAATGGAGTGAGAGGCTACCTCCTCTCCTGGCTAACCAATTACTGGTTCTACTTCAGATGACCTCTGGTTAGAGAGGCCTCGCTTATATAAATCCTTGGAAAAACTCAAGACGAGAACAGTTTAATTCATATTAAAACAACAGATTTAAACCTACCTACCAAGAAACAAGTACTACTTAAGCCTCAAATCTAAATCTGACAGCCGTTGCCTGGCAACTAATTAGGCTTAAATTGACAACCCTAGTCTATTGAGATTTTCACACCTAGCAATCCCCTTTTTATTATGATTTTTTTGCAACATATAAATGTTAAGTTCTACAGTGCTTTCCCATTGTAAAGTGTTATTCAACAAAAAAATATGTACTATAATATCCCTTTTTAAGTTATTACTTTACCACCATTTAAAAAAATATTTTTAATTATTCTTCTTTTTGCCTTAGTTAAAGCTCAGAGCATTTTGAAACACACTGCACACGTTGCAGAGTCTACGGTTACATAAGTGTGACGTTTTAAATTGCTGGTAGTATTAAAAAGCTATTAATGGTTACATCCCTATTCCCAAGCTATGTGACCCATAGGTCAGGAGCCAATATCCTGTTCCCGTAGTGCAAGGTGGCTTGATGTAAAGTATATCCCCTAGAGATGATGCTAGTACAGTATTATCCCCAATCCAACCCTTGGATGCTAAGTGCCAACCAGGCGAGGCATTGGATAGATTTTTATAGTCTTCTTTTGATATCATTCGACCGGGCTGAATTCTTTACTCGGCTGGGTATGAAGGAAAAGCAAAATGGCTGCCGGCGCCGTCTGAATATAGTTTAAATAAAAAAGTTGGATATCCTCATAGAAAATGAAATGGCTTTAGGGAGGAAAATATGATTTATCTTCAGTAATTATCTACATGGCTAAATAACAATTCTCTGCTCTTTGTGCCAGTCCAGTTTATCTAAATATTTTTTGCTCCAGTCTAGCACGCAAAGATGAAAACCGGTTGAATTTTTTTCATGAACTGCAGTTGCAGGGCATGCTTGCTTATTTTGTGTAATGTTTAAACTGGGCTTGTGGACATTATGGCTCACAGCAATGCTGGCAGGGATTTAATTGAAACCAAACAGCTTATTGATTCAATGCGTGGGATCTAACAAGAATACATAACTGGTTACATGAGATTTTGAAATCCAAGTTGCTTGGGCAACTATTTCCTTGTTTGTTTTGTAATAAATTGCTGTGTTTGAGCAATCAGATAGATGGAGGCTATACGTTTGCTTTTTTTGTTCCCTGCAATGAACAGGCCATATGCTGCGTTGCCAAAATGTATTGTCATGGTGTTGGATGGCAAACAATATCATGCTTTACCAAAAATAGGTTGCCAAATGCGTTAAATACATTGTTAACAAATCTGTTGCGCGTAATCTTGGCCACAAGCAATTTTACTTTTGAGTATTTCAATGAAGATTTGGGGAGCATTTGGACAGGTTTAGCTTGATCACCAGTGCATTCAGAATTCTTAGTTCCAAAGAGCAAATTACAGACTGTTGCTATTTCAGCCATAGCATCTAATAGGATCCATGAGCAGTCCACAACCAACCCTTTCATGTACTACTTTTGTTTTTGTCAATGTAAACATCTGAAATAACTTGGAGATTCCAAGTGTTGGTATCTTGTGATTCACTTTGTTATTGTACAACACAATGTTGATTTAATTTGTCAGAATCTGTTGGAACAGATGAATTGCAAACAGTTAATGAAATCCAAATGTTGGATCTCACTAAGTGTGAACATTTCACACCATATCAAAATATCACTCACTACAGAACTTAAGTGAGCAAAGTTGGACTCGCTCAGTTTTAATATTACCCCTTTTTTATGAACCCTTTTTGCCTTCTTGCTGCTAGGTTATATAGGTTAAAATGTCTGACAAATATATATGAACATTTTGAGTTGACCCTGATAAACCCCACTTGTCACTCCTGTGGAGAAGCTAGTTGAAATTCAAATACCTCACTGGTACTGGGTCCAACATGGGGTTACTTACTCTCCTACCACCAAAGTAGTAATAGTACATCCTCTTAACAGATATCCTTCATTTGATCAGTAAACCAAACACATTAATTGAACTCCCAGTTTTAAGTATTTCGGTCATGGGCATATACTTCTATCGCTACTTGAAGGAATAGGTCATTGTCTGGAATGGAGAAATGGTTCAAATTTATACTTAAGATTTAGCATCAGACAATCCTGAATTTGCAAGTTTCCTTTCCTTAAGTAGCCCCCTTGAGGTATAAAGCCATTCCGGTAACACTATTCTCAATGATAAATGTATATCTGTTAGACCATTCAACCTCTCCAAGGCCATTATCTTGTTCTCAGTCTAGAGCGATTGAGTATGATAAAACCTAACTTATACCAGGTCATACGATTGTGTTGCTAACCCAAAAGAGCGACATGGCCATACGACTATAAGTATAATTTAGACTTAAGTGTGCAAGTGGCCCAACAAGCTTGATCCTGACGTAAGCCTGTACATAGTGTGAGGAGATATGAAATATGTTTATGTGATTGTTTGCTGTATGGACAAGTGGGCTTTCTGTATGAACGCTGTACTTACACATCCAATTCTGTAAATGTGAACAATAAAAAAGCTCTGGCATGACAAATGTTCATCACTGTTATATATCATTGACATAGTGTCTGTCTCTACACATTGATGTTGGGTAAAGTAACATTTCAGGAACTAATCAAAGGAGAAATTTAAAGGGGAGAGAACAACACAGTACATTTTCTTAATGGGGTTCGACTGTACATAATATGCCAGTAAAAAAATCATTGCCTTCTCCTGTTTGCAAACAGAATTAAGCGAAGATGAACATTTTAGAGGTAGTCAGGGTTGAGGCAAGCAGAAGCAACGGCTCACCTTTTGACAAATTTGAGTAATCTGTGTACATCTGGGTACTCCAAATGTAACTACTATTTTTAACCTGAGAGCTATTGAGGAAGTATAAAGTGCTTCTACATCTTTATAAAACAATTGAGCATCAAGCTCTACAAATTGTGGTGCCTTTTGTGTGATAGTGTGTGTGTGTGTGTGTGTGTGTGTGTGTGTGTGTGTGTGTGTGTTGCTGAAAATAACAATGGGGATATGTGGCATTAATGCCACAAGGTGGCAGTCCAAATCAACATCTGCTTTTGGTCGAAATATTCAGCATCAGAAAGTTTCACCATGTTTGTTTATCATCTAAAAATATTTTAATCCTTATTGATGTACTGTAAGTATCAACCCCAACCCTTTAAAAGCCAGACTTCCATCAAAAGTGAATTCAGTCATTGGATCACTGAGGTGTGTGACAACAAACACTTGAAATTTAGTTGATGTCTGGGTTGGGAGTGGGACTATGGTGTAAATCTTTTTTCTTTCTTTGTTTAATGAGCTAAGCAAAAATGGGTCATGGACTTGTGTCTCATGGGTCGCTCATAGTATCAGGAATAATATTTTCTGAATCTGTGTCCCAGTTTGAGACTAAATTCCACATTTGAGTCATGGGCTGGAAAAGTTCAAGAACTCCTGCTCCTACTCTCAACAGTTTCCATATCAGGCAGTGATAACTACATCTGGTAAGAATGTTCTTTACTGTACTTCAGAAAGGTGCACTGACATGTTCAGAGATTGAAATAGCTAGGGCCTCTTTCTTAGGGTCACTGTACCCTCTTGGATGTTAGGTCCCACGACTTTGAATACTATCGTAACACATGGGGAGGGCTTCTGTGAGGCAGAAGAAAAGAGTAGGTCTACATTTCTTGGTGTTTAATCTTAGTACAGTATGTAAGACTCTTGTCTCAAAGGGATACATTAACACTGAGGATCTGTGACATGACCTGTCACATTCATGCATGTTGCGCAGAATTTTATGTAAACTTGGACCAGAATTATCTTCAAAGACACAGAATTCGATGTAAACTTGGACCAGAATTATCTTCAAAGACAATATGTCCTTCCACAGTGCATTGATGTGGAGATGTGTCTGCCGGTCTGCCCCTATTCCCTGTAGTCAGCAGTTTAGTTTTGCTGACATTTAGGAGCCTGCAGTGATATCACTCATCTTGTTTCATTTAGCTCCTTCTAACCCGGTATATTTGTGTAAATCAGGCGAATGGCCCTGCTAAAGAGTTCCTGCTGAATTAAAGACTGAACTGGAGCAGAGTAGCCTAGGCTACACAACACATGCAGCCATAGGTGCACTGCTGGTGGCTGCTTAATGACACTGCTACTAAATCACACTGACACAAAAATAGAATGTTTTAAGAAATAAGAATGTTTCAAAATGTTGAGGAGGATAGAGATTATAGGCTATGGGATTTGGGATGAAAGATTTGAAATGCTGTTGCTGTAATGTAAACGAGTAATGACTAAAAGACTTGAAACACACTGCTAATGAAATCATTTTAGAAATGTCAGGTATGTGGTCAGGTCAGTACTCTCTCCTGGAATTGGGGGCATAAATTAAAGTAGGACGTAAAAGAATCCTGGTAGGCCTACCCTGCAGAACTCAGATTAGTCATAACCTGATTGTAAACCGCTTTTACCCCCAATTAACATGGATTTTACAATATAAACTGGGATCCCAGAGATAAAAATGCCATTAAATGGGGGTCCGTAGCCTAATACAAGTCAAACTGGGGGTCCTTGAAATTAAAATGGTTGAGAATCACTGCTAGAGCTGTAAAAAAAATCTTCTCTTATATGGTGGTCCCTGGCTTATCTTTTCAAATGTGGGTCCGCTGCGCTGGCTAATAAGAGTCAATTTGGGGGTCCTTGATATGAAAAAGTTTGAGAACCTCTGGTGCAGTAGTTGTTCTCAAAGTGGATTCCAGTCCTTTAGGGGGGGTCGAATTGATATAGATACCAGTAAGACTCCCTAATCGGGAGATAAGCGACCGTCAGGTCGCAGCGTGATTTGAGGGCAAAATGTGTAGGAGCAGTGTCCACAAAATGTGTTTGAAAAAATCGGCCTGATGGTGACGCTATATGGGACAGATTCATGTTGATGACATGAGTCTAGACATACTGTGTACCGATTTGCGTGATTTTAGGGCATAAATTGTAGGAGCTGTGTCCATAAATGTGTTCTGCAAGAATCAGCCTCATGGTGGCGCTAGAAGAGGGTCAAGTGAGAATTGATTGGTTGAGGTTGTGGTTTGGCAAGCAAGGAGTGTGTATGCAACATTTGGCATGGATCGGGGCAACGGTTGCGGAGATATGAGCAGGGCAAAAGTGTGACGTGTGACAGACAGACTGACGGACGGACGGACTGACGGACAGCTGGTCGAGGGTTTGATAGTAACTGCTACCTGACGGTCGCAACAAGTCTGTAACTCTGACAGTGTACAAAATCTACAAATGGAACCACATATGGTTCATTTGGTTCCATTTGTACACTGTCAGAGTTATGGGAAGACCTTGAAATTTAAAGTTTGAGAAACACTGCACTGGTCTGGTGTAGGACTATGATATTTTCGCGCAACACACCGCCGTGCGACGAAGCACAAATCAGGCTTATAGGTTAACAAAGTGCGACGCATGCGCACTGGGTGGATTCGGTGTCAGTAAGCAGAGGATGATGTCACGGTCGTCCCGGAGCAACAAGCTCTCCTTTAGGTGAATCATCCGTGGCTCACTCTACTCACATTGTTTGTTTTGTGTGCGTGTGTGTTTTTGTTCGGCGGCGTACCTGATGAACTTGTGGAAACCTTTCGCCAGAAACATGAGCGACGTAACGACGAGGTAAGAAAGCTCTCAATTAACGAAAAAAACACGAAACGCAGACGTGAGTTTCTGTCTGTGCGCGCAGAACTTTGCCCCGTGAAAGAAATGTTGTTTCATTGTGTTGTCTTTCTGACGGTGACACCATTTGGCCACATTTTAAAGTTTACTACGAATTGTGTTGTAGTCAAAGAGCCCGTGGTCGTTGACCCTACCACAAGACAAGCCAAGCTAAAGGTGTTTTAAATGACTCTAATTTGCTTATTTGCATTTCTGTTTTGCAACAAAAAAAAAGAAGAAAAAAAAAAGTGGTGTTTGTCAAACTGTGCAGAGGCAGCAGCAAGCTGACCCGCTCCCACGGGAAGCATTCAGCTGATAAAAGCCAGATCCTCCTCCACTGACATGCATGCAGCAGAGCAGAGCACACAGCTCAGCCAGGGTGTAATGTTCCTCACTGTGTGCATGGTGATGGTGGGCTGTTGGAACGCTGCCCACAGCCCACTCACTGGAGGGTCATTAGAAGTATGCCATATATCAGACAGTGGTTCTCAAACTTGGACATTTGAAGGTCTCCCCTTAACTTTGACAGTGTACAAAATGGAACCAAATGGATTTGGTTCCATTTGTACACTGTCAGAGTTACGTAAGTGTCAATTTAGACCCCCATAAAGGAACATAGAGAGTCCCTGTAATCCACTTTGAGAACCACTGCCATATCTCATCAAAAGATTCTCACAACCTTTCAAGGACCCCCACTCCCCCAGTTGATATGCTTTTAGGAACCCACTGTAAATGGAACCAAATTTGGTTCCATTTGTTTAGCACATCTTTTTAAACAAATTAGACCATTTATGCATACAAAAGACGAATTGAAGAAAACATAACAAAACAGGTGAAGCTCCCCCCAATGTAAATGGGTTGACTAGTGTACACACACACACACACACACACACACACACACACACACACACACACACACACACACACACACACACACACACACACACACACATATTGAAAATACGTATGTTTTTCACAGATGTGTATAAATGAGGAAGTGAATTGTATTTCTTAGAACCTTGATGTTAATTTAATTGACTCTGATGGTAGATCTATGTGGGCTGGCCTGGTATCATGCATGGCAGAGGTATAAGTCAGTAATAATAACAGCATCTCATCATTATGTCCTTAGAGAGTCGTAAGCCACACTATTGTCATTGTGAAAGGGACCTGTTCCTCTGAAACTTTTAGGGTTAGGCTAGTATGACACACAACGCCCAAGCTAACCTGTTATAATAATCACTTACGCCACCTTGTTGAAAAATGGAAACTATTCAGTATTCACCTTTTAAAGCCATTGGAAGTACAGGTCACTCAGGACCTACAACAACTGACAGTAAAGTAATTCTAGTTTGTAAGGCTTAAATCAAGTATGGCGTGTATCAGAAATGTCTTGCATTCCCGGGACTTAAAGTGGCCTAAATAGCGTTGAGGAACATGCATGTGCTTGTAATGAGCCGCACAATACAATCCGCAGTGTTAATCTATCCATTTGTATTTTGTAACTCCCGAGTGTACATTTGTACTCTCTCCGAGTTAAATTGACACAAGGGTTTTATGCCCTTGTGAGAGGGCTTAACTCAGTGTGGGAGTTTGAGACGATGTTTTCACTGTAAACATACTGTAGGAGGAGGAGAGCAGCCTCACCTTATGATGTTATTTAGCCCGCGCCCTTGACTCTGCTTGGAGGAGACAGTCTGCTGGTTACGCATCAGCTGTGACAAGTCCCGGCATTTGAATCATGCTTCTTGTTTTCAGAGAGAAGGTGTGTGAGTTCGTTGCAGATGATTACTGCACGTCATACTTGGCTGTGCAGTACGTGTGTCCAGCTGGTTCTGTTTCCTGTGTGTGTTGGGCCTCCTTTTGTCTGCGTGAAGAAAGTATTTTTCAGGTGTCTCTTGTCTCCACCACCCTGTGCATCAGCAGTTGTGTGTTGTGGCAGGTAACTGGGGCCATTATTACTCAACTCAATGTACCTGGTGGATAAGGATGATGATGTGCGAGCTTTTAATTACCCGTCTCACGGAACAAAGTGAGATAATCCAGACGTAGGCATCATTGTGGCCTGTTGTTGAGAAACGCTGATTGCTTTGCACCGACATTTTTATGTACCTGGTTCTCTGTGTGCCTCTCTCTTTGTCTCTCTCTAACACACACATAAACCTTTCTGCTGGTCCCATTGGGAATTGGGCACTGAGTGTTGGATTTCACAATACAGGCAATGTAATGGTGGCACCGGACTCCCTGGTTGGCCCATATTAAGGACTACAGAGTGAAAGAGTAAACGCATGCAGAGGCGACAGGGGAGGTATAACCTAATTATTTTTTCATTGGCGGATGTCATTTAGTGGTAGACTCAGTGCGGCTGAGCCCAACACCACCAGATGTGCTCATGGACTGCTGACATTGAATTGGCATTGCTGTGTTCAGTGGCAGGTGTTCATTAATTCATTAATGGCTTTGGAAAATGCCCATCCCCACTTTTTATTCATATATAAATACGAATATGAATTTGAAGTATAAATAATGGCAAGTAGTGATACTGATAGCAGTGGTAAACCTCTTCGTGAATGGTTCTGCAATCATCTTGCTGAAGTAATAGTTTTTGTCGTCAATTTAACGTTTCTGTGCATACAGGCATTTTAAATCTATATTAGAGAGGGGACTATACTGTGTAATAGTCCCTGTTATTGCTAACCCCATCTGTTGTTCCCGGGAGGTAGCATTATAGGGGCCTTGCCATTTGTCTCAGCACCAAAATAGGAGGATGTGCGTTAAAATTGTTCTTGTTGGTGACGAGTGACGACCACGTCTCCTACGACAGTGGTTCTCAAAGTGGGGTCTGGGGACCCCCAGGGGTCCTTGAGGGAGTTCCAGGGGGTCCCCAGCTAAATAATAGTTAGGCACCTAATGGACCCTTTTTGGGCCTGTATACTCTGTAACTCAGAGAATGTACAAATGGAACCATTGTGGTTCCATTTGTACACTCTCTGAGTTAAATTAAAATTGATTTTACAACATAAATTAGGGTCTCAGAGAAAGAAATGCCATTAAATGGGGGTCCGTAGTCTAATGCATGTCAAACTGGGGGTCCTTGAAATTTAAAATGGTTGATAATCCCTGCTAGAGCCGTAAAAATCTTCTCTTATGGGGGTATATCTTTTCAAATGGGGTTCCGCGGGCTAATAAGTGTCAATTTGGGCGTCCTTGACATGAAAAAGTTTGAGAACCACTGTCCTACAATACAAATGGAACTTGGCAGTTTTGTTCATTTGGAGGAAGCACCCCAAAGGAATTGGGTTTACCCTTCAATGCTGGACTGCGGTGTTGGACAGGTACACCCTGCCCCCCCCCCCCGGGATGTCCCACTCCCTTGTCTTGTATAGTCGAAGTTGTATGAATTTCCAGTCATTCGAGAATTCTCAGGCTATCCGGGTGGCACATTCATTTTAATATGCATGTCACATGCACTGGAGAATTCAATCCTGGCACCTGGTCAGGTGTTATAGAACGTTGAAATGTCAACAAATCAAAAGAAAGACCATTGAAATTACAAAGAATAAACCTTTTGTCCATGGCTATATCAACACAAAGGCCTTTGTGTAATCATGGAATTGCTACAGTACCAAACAACAAATGTATTAGGCCTAGTACTGTCATTTTTATGACATTTCCCTTCATTCACTGGCAAAATATTTTCCCGTCAGTGGCATAACATTCAGAATTGCTCTATGGTTTTAGATTTTAGGCCATAAGTACATAAATGTCCAATAAGTATCCTTGTACTAAAATTGAGGTTCAATTTCTCTGGCCGTAGCTTCAAACAAGTTTGACTAAGTATCCTCTTGATTATCTAGTTGTCCAAACCACTGGACGTGCAGTGCACAATGTTGGCTGACCACAACAATGGGCCTGTATGACTGTTTGAATGTGCTATTCTTTGTGCGGTGTGCTTCACTTGGGCCACACAATGGCTTCATTTAGCATCCTTTCTCCAGCCTCTGTCACCATGGCTCCCCTGCCTTGCCACGCCCAGCCCCCAGTCTGGCCTTGCTTTGCGCTTGTCCTCACTGGTGGGACAGCTGACCACACCCAACCCCAAACATTGGGGATCTTTATTTTGTAGCCAATCTCTAATGCTTTGTCAAGTTGTCACTGTTTTCACCTAACAAAAGTTGATTAGGAAATAGAAACCCAACACTCTCCTTAATTTGAACCTAACTGGAGATCATATGACTAGTCCTAAACTTATAATTCTTGTGATTGGGAAGAAGTTGAGAACCCCCCCCCCAACCCCCCCCCCCCCACACACACACTATGGATTAATTCACCATGGCAGTATTACTGGCCTAATGGATTTAAAATGTCCCATTTTAGTAATCTTGACTAAACATTAAACAATCTTCCTTTAGTTTCTACAGAGTAGATTTGTTCTGGCCTTTTTCTGATGTGTTTATTTTTAATCACATCATCTGCTACCTCTCAGTTCTCATCTGTATTTACTGTAGTTCCCTACACGCTATGTATAAAACTATACCAAACAAGATTTACTGTCAAGGCAATCTTAGCGAGAGTTTAACTATGCACTCCACGATCAAGGAGTTTCTTTTCCCCTCCCAAGACCCCTGGCTCTTGACCTTTGTCATTCTTTAGAGTTCAAAGGTCAGTGCACCCTATTGCCACTTCATCCCCTGAATGGTGGGAGATTTTTAATTAATGGGCCAAGCAGAAGTCAATTTCTGGCAGGATGGTGATATATTCTTCTCAGCAGTGGTGCTCAAGTCATTTGCTCTTTTCTCAAATTCATTTGTAGCCTGTAATAAAATAGACAATACAGCCATATTGTGTCATGAACTGGACTTCAGTAAAGGACAAATTACACGTTTAGTTACTATATAACACATTGTACCTGAAAATAAGCATAACTTAACTTCTAGTCTTCTGGTATTTTTAGGCTACATCCAAAGATGTGTCAAGTTCACCACAGATCAGAACACCCAACACATTAACCTAAATTCATTGCAAATCGGGTAATCATTAAGTGTACCCTTTTCAAAGTGCACAGTCACTGGTTATGGAGGGCAGACCTATCTCTCCACAGAGCAGTCTCCCAGAGAAACAAGCCTCAATATATTGTAGTTCTATGCTGCTAGAAATAGGTGACCTGTGAAATTATATTTTGGGACAATCTGAACTTGTTACAGATGCGCCCTTGAGAGCGCAGTACAAGCTGTGCTACTTCTGCCCGCCATTAGTTTCCCTTTGTTGAGACTAATTTAAGTGACGTTACCATTTTCACATTTAAAACCTGTGCTCACCATTGCAGTGCAGTATCAGCCTTATCCACACACTTTGCTAATCCTTCATATCAACAAAATAATTAATACAATGATTAGTTTGTATTAAAGTGGCTGGTTGGAATTTGGGCATCTATTCTGTATAAAACAGTTCATTTAAGAATGTCACCAAGTATTTGGAAAATGCATCTCCCAGACTATATTGATATCACAACACTAATTCCATAATGTGATTCGTACATTAATGAATATTGCTATTTACTGGCTATCTGAAAGGGTTTATCATCAAAGTAATACTTTTTAAGGTAGATTCAGCTGTTCTTTTTATAGAAATAAACATTGTGTAATCTTTGTTTATTTGTTTTCTGCGTACCAGAAATTCAGGCAAACCCTAGATTATCATGACAATGAGAATCACCATTAATGGCCTGTCTGCCTTAGCATGGAGATTTGGAAAGAGGCCGTGTTCTGCTTCAGTTCAAACAAAGGCAGCATGTGGGTCCTGTCCTGTCTGTGTGTTTGGGGGACGGAGATTTAGGTTGTGAGGGTGGGTGTTATGCGCCAAATGGGATTTATGTTTCAATCCACATATGCCTCTATTGTTTTGTAGGCCGTATTATTGATGTAAATTCCCAAGGCAGAGAAATTGGAAACTGGATTATGTGCGTATGTCCATGATCTTTATGGAAAGCGTATTATTCATACTAGCTGGACAGCAGCCTTTTTTCTTTTCCAGAGAAGATATTTTGCAAGCATCAGTTCAGGTTGCAGTCATAGAAAGATAACATTTGAAAGGACAATACTGTACATGCCTGTCATTGGTTTAATGTCGGTGACTGCCAAAGAACATACAGAACTTCCAATATTTACTTACAGTGGCGTAGCCGTGTAGCGCTGGATTATTGTCCTATCTTAACAACAGACATGGTCTTCTAGTTACTATGTTTGGGATCAGAGTTAATGCTTAAAAATATACATTACCAGTAAGACGCCTAAAGGGCGAGGTCACACCATCTGTCTTGACCATATGGATTTTGTTAGTGTGGTTCTCCTAACATGGCATCATCTGGGATACAATAATCCCTTTTATGCCCATATATGGAGATCCCTAACAGAATCCCTTTTATGACCATATATGGAGATCCCTGCTCTGAGTATCTGACATCACTGTGATGTCACCTGTTTATGCCCATATATGGAGATCCCTGCTCTGAGTATCTGACATCACTGTGATGTCACCTGTGATGTATCAGGAGAACCACAGTGTCAGGCGTTACCCGAGTACCCGTCCAGACACGAACAAGCTGTGACGGTTCTGACAGTAAACTGCGACCTACGGTTGCAATTAATTTACTGACTACAAAGTAGACTTTCTTAGCACTACTGTATATGGTCTTGGTGTGGGACGAAAAGTTTTTTCAGTTGAAAGGCTGTAGTTTTGATGAGCGACCTGGTCATACAGTGAAATATAAATTTGCCATCGTGCCTTAGATTCGCAATACAGGAATCAAACTGTAACAGTTAAATCCATACCAAAAGGATTCCTCCTCCGACACAAAACGTGCACGTGTGTGTGTGATGGCTGTGGGATTAGCTTGGGTGAGGAGACATATCAGATTTAGCAGTAGACTGTGCCAGAGTGTGTCCTGCTTTATTTTGCTCTTAAAAAGCCGCCCGCCTTCAGAACACACTTCGTGTTCTGACAAGTTGCAGAGCGAAGCAGAAAGGGCATGAAACTCCATACATTAAGCATCATTCACTGATGTGGAGGGAGATTTCATAGGAAACAATGACAGAGAGAGGAGAGTTATGTGAAGGAGGGGTTGGATTCAAACTCCTCATGGAGCATATGGCCGATGCCCTAACTGGCTGAGCCACCAGACACTTCACATGGTGGCAGATTGTTAGTGCAGACGAAATTATCATGCTGTTTGGGTTGTACTGTAACTGTGGCACAAAGCCAAGGCTAGCATCATGGAATTGATGGAAGAAGTTCAGGGACCTTTTTTTTTTTGCATGATTCAGGTCAGGATATACAGTATGTATAGTGATTTTACTGTTTGGTGTAGGCTAATTTCTTCACTGGTTTGATTGGAGTCAGTACTGTGATTCTTTTATTCCCAAAAGATATTACAGGTTGGAAATATTTTCACTTTATCTGAAAGGAGGTTCCGGTAGCCAGCTTGATCCGCCAAGAACAGTACATGTCCTTATTTCCAGGTGGACAGGGTTAGGCTGTTGCTATGATGAGCACGTTCCCACAGTATAGCATATCTGTGTGATAACATAACCGTAGTTGTGGCGAACTCTTCAAGGCAGCATTGCAGTGAGACGAAACCAGCTGCGTCAACACGTACTCGTTCCTTAGCCATGATTGTATTTCAGTTTGTAGAAGTGACTATTGTGTTTTTAGATGTCACTTATGTAACTTGTTACACTTTTACCAATGTTATGATGGGTTTGTTCCGTGTGTGTGTGTGTGTGTGTGTGTGTGTGTGTGTGTGTGTGTGTGTGTGTGTGTGTGTGTGTGTGTGTGTGTGTGTGTGTGTGTGTGTGTGTGTGTGTGTGTGTGTGTGTGTGTGTGTGTGTGTGTGTGTGTGTGTGTGTGTGTGTGTGTTTGTGTGTTCTTTGTCTTCTCAAGCCCTCAGGGTGATAGGGTAAGGCACTGGTTTCTTCAGGTTGCCCCTGTTGTTATAACATAATCATTAAGAAAAGAGGAAAAACTGAGATTTGCTTTCTCAACAGGTCTACATTATTATCTGACTGTAAACTGTAATGTTAGATCAGAAAGGTTTTAAGTTCAATGTTAAACTGTTAAAATGTGTTTGTTGTGATTATTAGATTGTCAAACACCTTATTACTCTACTAACAAAAAGCCGGTTCTGTGTAAGAACTATATACTGTACCTTCCTTTGTGCAATGGGGCATAGGCTGTCTGTTGATCCTGTTAAACAGCAGGTGACCTTGTTAACATCCCCAAAACATACATCCCACCTCTGATCTGTGGTTGATTTTCTACCCCTACACTGGTTCATTGGGTTTTACATTTACAGGCACAAATCTCGTTGAGAGTTTTGTTTTCATTGCTGGTTTTCATAGTCCGAATATTTGAGTCGCCATGTTTGTCTTCTTGTGTTGTTTACTCTCAGCCAAGATTATGACTCATTTTGCGATAAGCAAATTGAGTATCGTCCATCCAGTCGCGCAGAGCTGGCCCTGTGTGCTGGCCTGGCATGGGTTCACCTAGACTTTACCACTGTGTCAGTCCTATGTCTGGCTTGCCATAATAAGCTAAACTAACATCCAGTTTGTGGTCTGATATGGAGCCCAGACATTTGAACTAGCCTTAGCTGAACATGGACTAGGAAACTGATTCTGCTATCTGCATGCATCAGTGTTTAACCCCATAAACCCTACACATCACTGATTGGGGTCCCCCAGGGGTCTGTACTTGGCCCTCTGCACCAAATGTCTTTGTCGAAACATGTCTGATCTACAAGAAACACACATGATGCGTTGTGAGCTTATAGTTTCATTGGCTGTTTTTTGTTGAATGTTCACCTATGATAACATGCCAGAAAAAGTGATTAACATGAACAAGTAGGATACAACGACATTTTGAAATCTTCCCTGTGGTTGCTGACCAGGATTGGATTTTCTTGGGTTGTGGTTGATGTGTTTAGGTCTATTTGTTTGTTCCTACATTTTAACCAAGAAAAGGTTCGTGTCACATTGACTGTCAAATGTCTATTCTTTAATTTTTCTTATCTCTGGTCACTGAAGACCTTCAGTTGTTTTTTTGCAGCAGCGCTGAGCTAGGTCTACATCTGGCAGGATCAGCAAGTTAAGCCAGAGCCTTTAACACTCAAATTCCATCAATCCGTTACAAGCACGTTCTCTGCAGCTGTAGACGTTCACCCTGCTGTAGGTTAGAGGCAGTTCTTCAAAGTGGCCATTTTGTAATTTGAGTGTTTAAAAGGGACAGGATAGTTGATCTCCAGATCCAAAACAATCCTCCTTGTACAGTTTCAAAATGCTAAGGAATTTATGTCTATGATTTGCTTTGTCTTCAGTCACGTACCCAGAGTTAAGACTAGGTAGGAATGGTAGGTTAAAAAATAAAAAAATCATCCATGATATCAGTTCCAAAACTGTCAGGCATCAAGAATCATGAATCAATTGTTTCGTGGAATCATCATCTGCATTATTGAGATGTTTGGGAACCTACCTTTGCTGTTAAAAGAAGACCGGGGTCCCCCAAATCGTATGTACTTGGTCTTCTTTTTTTCCCCTCTACACCAAATCTCTTCAACAAAAATATCCTGTGTACAAGCTCACCATGCGGCGGGTTGAGAGCTTGTAGTTTAGCTATTTTCACTGAATGTTGGCCTATTATGACATGCCCAAAGCAGGGTCATTAGGCCTGAAGTGATTACCGTAAATACATGCATTGCAACATTTTCTCAAGCTTTTATATAACTATTCAACTAAAAAAGGAAATAGCTTTATACTCACCACGTCATCATTAATTGAGTTTTGGGAGAAAAACATTCTGCCCATCCCTATTATTAACTTCATTAAGAGGTTGTCTTCACTGTCATGAAATCGTACCCAAACCCAACAGTATTTGAACTTGTCTGTGCCTATCCACTTAATTAATGCAACAAACCTTTACCCAGACTTAACAGAGTGCCGGCAAAAATGCATAGAAAGGAAAGCTATTTTTGGACACGGACATCACCCTTTTATTTTGCGGTCTAAATTGATAAGTGGTGGTGCACTTGGCCAAGAGTTCCTTTTCACGTTTTCAGTTTTCTGAGATTATAGGATGCAGTGTTTAACATGCTGTGGACCTTGCTATTCCACACAGTAATTACAAGCCTTCTAGAGAGGTGGGTAAGAAACCAGAGGGACCCTTTTCAATCTTGGTATTTAATTTGTGATAGTGAGGGTACCATACGAGGGTAGGGCTGCACTGGTGGAATTTATAGATACAGCCCCTCCCTGGAGGCAGATCCTTATACTCTGTAAAATCCTTACAGGGACATTTTGGACTCTCAAGGGTAAAATTAATAATGTTTTACTGTGTAGCGTGTGGCACCTGGCTCTATGTGGTCCTGGCCTTTGGTTGCTATCACCATCATTTGGTGCCTTTTTAAAATATGACCCTTCTCAAAAATTGTTGCACTGTAAGCTTACTAAGCTACAATTATCTTTCATTGTTGTTGAGGAAGAGGTTGTATATCGGTGCGGTCATTGTTCATTCTATCAGTCACTGTAAGCTACAATTATATTTCATTGTTTTGTAGGAAGAAGTTGTATCAGTCATAGTTCATCACTGTAAGCTACCATTATCATTCATTGGTGAGGAGGACGTTGTATCTGTCATCTGGTACATTTATCCTGCATTGTTGATGAGGAAGATCATAGATGTATCGCTCATCACTCAGCTGAACAAAAATATTGTAATTATTATGTAACAGTTAAAAAAAGAAAATTTAAGAAATGTCCTATAACTCCTATCTGGGCAGGTTGATTGCAAAATTGAGAAGAGTGTAATGTGTTTATTACAATTCAACCTTTAAAATGTATGAAATAGACCTGAGGTTCTTGAGTGTTATCATAGTATCCTCAAAGGCTCGATTGCTCATGTCTTGGCACCTTTCAGTACAGTTTGGCACTAAATTGTCCATAACTGACAAGACAGGCTTAAGTGAGTGTCAAATAGGGTTGTAGATCTTAAAGATTAAGTGTCAGTGATGGTTAAATGTCATCAACATTGTGGCTTTGTAAGAATGTACAGATTGACATTTCAAATGTTGCATCATGCCATGAATAAAAGTGTTATTATACTCCAGTAGGGTTTCAGTCAAGTCTATTTTCTTTATCACATTTCATACAGTCAATGTTTCAAAGGCAACATCAAAAAAGTACATTTTAAATTGTTTTTATACATGCATATGCATAGGAAAGCATCCGTGTCATTTTAGATTTTTGCATTGGCTATTAACTCATTCTGTGCCAATGACTGCTTATGACGGTTTTTTTCCAATAGCCCTGTGTGCCAATGACGGCTTATGACGGTTTTTGTGTTTTTTACATAGAAAAAAAAAAAAAAAAAAAAAATCATTTTTTTTTTTTTTTTTTTAAAGATGTCAAAATGACCTGAGATCAGAGAGATGCTTTTCTCTGTTTGTGTGTTCGCTCCCTCGTTTAGCTGATTGAGAAAATGTGTGTTCATGTGTGTCCATTCGTGGATGGACACTTTTTTTCATTCAAACAGCTCTATCTCTGGAACCATTTGTCCGATTGACAAAATTCTTTTTGCCACTGAATCACAACAACTGTGTCTGTTTCTGTGGGGAAAAAAATTATAAAAAGAAAAAATCATTTTTTTTCATTGCATAGTAAAGAAAAACATACAAAATCTCGGCACAGCTACCTTGGAGCCATTTTGGCATCTGGCACAGAATGAGTTAAAGAATAGCAGATATACAAGCTCACAGGGCGTCACTTCATCTGCTTTTTTTTTTACATTTTTAAAAAATCTTAAAAGAAAAATACTGATTTAGAAGGCATTTGTAGAGTCGGCCTCAGGTCTTTAGTGGGTTAAAATCGGTTAAAATAAGTATTAAGTACTAAGTATGATACATGACTGAGGCCTTTCACTCTTTATGAAGATGTGTCACGTGAGCTAACTGTGCTGAATTCCATGGCATTTAATTCCTCCCACTTCATGCAGCGTAGATACTGTATGCAGCCTTTCAGCGTTTCACTCTCACTGGCACTGTCCCCGTCCTCACTGCCCCAACATTGTGAAAAAACTGGTGTCCTGAAACTACACATCCTATCAAAGCGGCACAGAAGCCCAGAGAGAGAGAACCTCTCCCTGGGAACAGGACCTGCCTGTTATTGCAGCTGCATGACATTCTTTTCAGAGGCAGCTACCCAGTCCTTCCAGTGTTATCCATTCATGACTGCACTATCTCAACTCATGACTGATGTCTGTGACAACAGTTTTGTAAAGGATAGGCAGTATCGCATGAGACCAGTTTCTTCGTTTGATCAGTTTTATGATACAACCCAAACTTTGCTGGGAGATAATGGGAAATAATAACAAGCCTAAGCAACTCTGCACTCAATGCAATTACTTATGTATATCTACAAGGCTCCATTGTGAGGACTTGCAGATACCTGCGAGCAAAGCTCATTGCAGGCCTCGTTGACTCTGTGTATCACAAGGCACTTTCAAACAGTGCAGCAGGGCAGAATAACGGTGTGACATTTCCACCTTGAACCTGTTGTGTAAAAGGATGTTGTAAGTAGAAGGTTGACTGACATACGACAGCTTGAGCATCAGCGCCTAAAACCAGCTGAGCCTGACTGCAGGGGGGGATGGTGGTGTTTTAGCTAAGCTAAGGCCTGAGTTATACTCCATTGTACCATGGTGTCGCTTGCCAAAAAGAATTGAACTTGGAAGAGACTTAACAAAGGCTTAAGCTTAAGTGAGGTCAAGGTGCTTTGAAATAAACCGTTTGGTTTTCCCAGCACAAATGGAGAGCAATGCTCTGTTGTATGAAGCCCCAACAATTATGATTAAGTATGAATACATAAAGAAATTGGCTTACTTGGAAATGCAGAAAGACTGAACTGAGAGCAGCTGTATTCAATTATGTAATTAAGTAAAACTCATGTTTGTTATTATATTCAATGTTATCACAACATATTGAATAATAATAATACCTAGGCCTACTCATTAAACTGACAGTACTGTATAGCTTTTCTTCAACATTTATCTTTTGTGAAATACAAATTTGATAAAGCTCAGAAATTAGGTAAACAACATTTATGGTTTGCTTTTAACTACAGTACAGTTGTAGCAACATAAGATTGAATTTCTGCCCATTGTCTTATTCAGCCAAATGCCAGTGTGGTATAACGTAGCAATAGAGGGTATATAGATCATAGAAACATGGTGCAAACACGAGTGATGATGTCTTTGTACTTTGACCCTATTTACAGTCACAGATGTATAGATAGATGACTACATGTTATCGACAGTGGCTTTGACGGGTGGGGGTGGGGTGTGACCACCACATCCACTCAAAACACTAACAAAGCGAGTTGCAAAACACTAACAAAGCGAGTCAGAACCCGACAAGTTGTGAGCTCTTAGGTTGGTTATTAAGACTATAGGCTGTACGGCAAAGTATATAGGTCTTAAGTGGTTAATGGCCGAGCACGTTCAGACACTGCAAGGAATTTGACTTGGGTAGGTTGCTCCCTGATGCTGATGTTTGCAAAATGCACCCACTATCGCATCACATTAACACACCTATAACTCTGTCTGTCTCTGTCTGTGTGTGCCTGTCTCTCTCTCTCTCTCTCTGTGCCTTTCTCTCTGTCTCTCTCTCTTACTCTCTCTCACACACATCATGTACACACAGGTTTACACCTTTGCGTTGTTTTCCCCCTCACAGCTCTCCAAACAAACCCTAAACACATTTTGACCAGAGTTGATGAGAGAGGGGGAGGGGGAGAACTGGGCGGCGGCCAAGACCCGGCTGCATCCTATTAGGATTGGGAGTGTTGAAAAGGGGTGTGGCCTGAAGCCAGTAACATCTGTGTCTCTGTCCCCTCTGCCCCCCACAGCATACTAGAGAGAAAGAGGCTAGGGAGGGCGTGGAGAGCCTGAGAGCTGGCCGGATTGGAGATCTTAAACACTAACTCGTGCGTTTTTGCCTCTCGCCTTTTCCTCTACTGACACCAGAGGAAAGAGCAGCATACACCTCTCTGGAGCCCCTCTAAGGATGTTCCTCCTGGCTGTCTTTTGACCAGACACACCTCTTCTGGGATATCTTATGCGTGGCCAAGGTGGTCCAGTCCTACGCAGACTTTCAATCTGGATTACACCGTACGCAGGAAATGTAAGCTTTGTCACTTGCCGCGTGGAAGCCGCGTTTATATATTTTTTTCATTGACAGTGCAAAGAGCTGTATACTGCAGTGAGTGGAGGATATAACGGGAAAAGGGAATGCTCACACCGGAACACAAGCAAGCACACTCCTGGACTGGGTAAGCGAGTGAGCTGAATGAATCTGTCCATTCTACCCCTGTAATCAAATGAGGGCAAGAAACGATCAGGGCAGTTTGAGAGCTGTAGTCAGCTATCTACTGATTTGGAATGTCTGTTGACGGCATGTGACTGCTAGACAGGTCTAGGCTATCTGTATGTGTGTGTGGGTGGGTGGGTGTGCGTGAAACAGGGTAAGGGGGGGGAGGTTTGTTGGATTTTATCTCTCCCTGTGATACAAACCAGATTCCGCTCAGTGAGTCGTAGGTGATTGTGTCATGTCTGTCTAATTGGGAGGTGTCGGTGTGGAAACCGGTGTTACCATAGAAACGGGACTGCGGGGGGGTCAGGCTCAGATGGGGCCCCCAGGCAGATTTCATGGTGAGAGAGTTGTCCTCTGTATGTGGGGAATGCCCCGTAATGACAAGGCTGTGGTGGAGGAGGTGGGGTGAGGTGCTGGTGGAAATATGCACACGCGCACGCACACACACACACACACACACACACACACACACACACACACACACACACACACACACACACACACACACACACACACACACACTCACACACTGACACACACTGACACACACAGACACACACACAGGCTACTACCTCCCACCAGCTGCTCTCCGTCGGTTGGTAAATGCATCCCTTTATCAGTTATCAAGAGTGTGAGAGGAGGGGTGACATACTTTTTTTTCTTTTCCACGCGGTGGGAAGCTGGTGGGCTGCGGAGCAGTGCAGGTAATGGGGTCAATGAGATGGAAAGTCACCTTGAGCGGAGATGGAGGGGGCGGGGGTCTCGTTGTGCGATCGATCAAACCCAGTCACCGCTCATAGCTGCCCGTCTCATGTTATGTTCTCTGGTTCCCACTCTCGTCTGCTCCGCGTGTTATTCATCCGAACGCTGCAGATGCAGTCTGCTGGTAATCGATGCGCGAAGGGGAACGGGGGGGAAGGCTAGTCTTATAAGAGCATAATGTCATGGGTGCAGTGCCGCCGTGTGATTGCAAACTAGATTTACCCTTAATCCTTAGCAGTGCCTTTCTTTGTGTGTGATATTTATTTTTTCACCCTTGCATTAGAGAGACAATCTTATTTTCTCCCCCCATCAATGACCACAACGGATTAAGAGGCAAAAGGAGGGTAATGTGCGCGGGAGATGGGACTTTAACGTTAAGTCCCATCATCATCCACCCAGTTTTTGCCGGCGACCCGCCGCTCAGGTTGCCATAGCAACTGAGGCAGAGGCAGCCAGGGAATTGGAAGCACTGCTGACTGCAGAGTAAAGGGTATCCTGGCAGAGAAGTATAGGTTAAAATGCTCCACGCCCATTATTGACGTACCTTTAAAAGTTCAAAACTTAACTACACTATAAAGGCAAATAGTTAATGTTTGTTTAGCTGTTGCACATGCAAGAATAGACACGCATGCATGATGTTTGGTGTTTCCAAGGATGAGGTGAAATTATCACTTCATGGTGTTGCCAGTTGTTCTGTTAAACTACGATATCAATTCCTAACAAAGCTTTTTTATTTTGTACTATTCTTTGCCTCATTTCAATTTGCTTCCCTGTTTTATCTATTTTATGAAAAACAAAAAAAGATGTTTCTGCTTACTGTTTGAAATTACTATATTTCAAACAGATCCACAGGCATCGCTTGGATGACACTCTCAAGGCTAAGCATTGCCAGTGGCTTCCATTCCAATCTGCCAAAAGTGATGCAGTGACTATTATGCACATTCTGTTGCAGATGCTCTCATGCAGGACAATTTAAACAATGTGCACCTTGTCCTTTGACATTGTAATGTAATAATCTCTCTATGGAAGCGTGCTGATCATTCCCATCAAATTTTATGAAAATCCACCCATCTGTTATTTTTACAGCGTGGCTGCTGGCTTTGTAGGAGGCTAACATGTACAAAATGTATCTGTGTGTGTGTGTGTGTGGATGTGTGTGTGTGTGTGTGTATGTGTGTTTTGTTTGTTTGTCCAGGGCAAATCTTGCAAACCGATGCACCAGATTTTGTGTGCACGCTGCCAATAAGTCATGGAAGTACCTCCATGCATTTCCACCTCCTAATTTCTTTTAATACTCAATATTGGACATATTCTGAGTCTGACACATTTTGTCAAATGTTATTATGGAAGTGATTGACAGTCAGATGAGGCTGAAACCCTGCCCAAATATGGAGACATATGTCATAGATGAGTTATAGAATAGATAATAGACTGGACAGATGAAGTCCAAGATTCATGGGAGCCAACACAAAAGTTACTCATCTCTTCGGGGCAGCCTACTGATCATACTGATCCTGCTCCATGCATACCACAAGTCCAGCTGCAATGCCTTTTTTATTGTGATATTTCCTTGTAAAACAGGCTGGTTGTGTCTCAGCCAATCATAGTCCCAGACGAGTGAGCAGACGGTCCCGTCCCATCAGAGATCTAAAACATTTTTTTAAAGATTTGTTTTTGGGCTTTTTATGCCTTTATTTGACAGGACAGTAGACTGACAGGAAATGGGGAGAGAGATGGGGAATGACATGTGGCAAAGGTTGTCCGGATCGGGAATCGAACCGGCGACGCCAGCAGGCATCATAGCCTAGTATGTCGTACGCACCTTGACCACTAGGCCAGCGGGCGCCCCCTTTAGTGTACTTTTTAAGTTTAAAATGAGAACGACCAGCCGTCATCTTGAATTAGATTCAGAACAGACGAGAGTAGCAGTCCTGTATCGTCTGTTTCTCTTTAATGAATCGGCTATTGAGCTATGAAAATCACTGGTGAATATAATCATGATTCATGACTATGGACCTGCTGATACAATTACACATTACGTTTTGGTTTGACTGGAAGTAACTAAGATTGGACATTTATGGACTTTTGATGACAAAAATGGATGTTTCACATATATGATTATTACAGGCCAGCATGTCTTGTTTTTGACTTTGACCTTGATTATGACCTTGACCATTGAACCTTTTGACCTAAAAGTTAATCATCTCTCCGGGGAAGTCTTCTGATCATTCCCATGTTTTGTGAAAAATGTGAATTTTGTTGTTTTGTTCATTTGCAGTCCCAACTTTCACTTTATGACAATGGCACAGTATGACATCACAGACAGCAAAAGATTGCATCACTTGATCTAACCATGCAGTGCTCGCTCCGTGCTCGCTCTTCATCATTCTATTAAGTCACTTTATTCCGAGATGACCGATTATGTTGGATATTTGACTCACAATTGAATCATCACTTCCTTCCATCAATTTTCCTTCTAAAGGGCTGTTCGCACTGAGCACTATAAGTATAAAAACATAGTTTAAAATGTTGTTTGAAGTCAAGTGGAAGGCAGAGTTCACACAAACTATAAAAATCACACTCGTGTGAACTGAGCGGTGGTGTGTGTGTGTGTGTGTGTGTGTGTGTGTGTGTGTGTGTGTGTGTGTGTGTGTGTGTGTGTGTGTGTGTGTGTGTGTGTGTGTGTGTGTGTGTGTGTGTGTGTGTGTGTGTGTGTGTGTGTGTGTGTGTGTGTGTGTGTGTGTAACAGCGCCCCTCCCTTAACATGTGTGGTCAGAAAAGGTAACTGCAGGCTACGGAGACAAACAGACAGACAGACAGACAGACAGACAGACCCACACACACGGCCACGTATAGGAGCGTTGTGACCACCGCTCAAAAACATAATGGTGAACGATATAGTTAGAGTTATCGTGCTCAGTGTGAACCTTTTAGATTCATGAAAGTTGGAGAGAGACAGAGAGTGGAGCTTTTAGACTGTCTTGTTTTGAATAGAATTATGTTCTTATGAATTATATTTTCATCATTGAAGTAGGTTATTCAGAGGGATAATGTGCGTACAGTAAAAACAATAGCTTGATTGATTATGACATCTTGACTTGAGTCCAGAAATGAGCAGGCTACTCATACTTAACCCATTTGGAACGGGTACACATTATTACGTATCATTATTTTATGCTTTAACTATTGAAAAATAGCAGATATACAAGCTCACAGCCGCGCTGCGAGCTTGTAGATCTGCTATTTTTGAAAAATCGTGAAAATTTTAATTTTGACCCGATTCTATAAGTGTCTTTTGAATCCTTCTAAAGCCCCGTTTTCATAGAGCAAAACTTCTGGAAGTTTTTTCCAAAATTACGGCAATTTTGAAATTCACGCCATGTGAAAACGGCCACCTATTTTGTGTGCCGGAAGTTTTGGTGCCCCAAACGTGACGTGAAAATACCTAGTAATTTTCGCTGAAAGTACCGTGACAATACACATTTCCCTCCAGTGAAAACGCATGCTGCGAATTTGCCGTTTTTTTTACAACCAGGTGCATGAAAGGAGCCAGTTAACAGTTTAAAACATTGTATCTGGGATTGAAAACGACCTGAATGTAAAGGAATATATAGAAATAAAGTAGGTCTACAGCTTCACCTTGTATAGGGGATTAATTATTTAGGCTAGAATCGCATTGACAAACACAGCAGAAGTCTCTTTCTTTCTCTGGTCATCCATCGTTTATGGTGCCGCGTGAAGAAGAAAAAAACACAGCTAATAATCTACAAGCCCACAAGTGCAACACGTTGCATCATGCAGCGATCCTTTCTGAACCTTATGTGTTTTTGCATGAAGAATATGTCTTGTAACTTGTTAAATCCATTTGAAGGGTTCAGGAACCGTTCAGGCCGGGTGAGAGAGAAAAAGAAAGACAGAAGCGAAGACTCGAAGCACCCGTTACGGCTGCTCAACAAGCAGTGAGACTGTATGGCGTGTTGCCATGCCTGCTACTTATAAGCGACTATGGGCTTGATTTCCGTAATGTTGCTTATATATAATTTGATAGTTTCTGGTTGCGTTTTATTTGTTGTAAGCTTCTAGATCACTTTTCAAGTAGCTGATGCAGCGATGCGTTTAGTTTTAAAGTGCTCTTGTGGCCTAGATAATATCACTTTTTGGGCTTATTTTCGTACACCTGGTTGCTTATTTCTCTCGCAAAGTCTGGCAACACGGACTTATACCGTGACAATGGTTTTAGTGAAAACGATGTATTTTATGGCAATGCCTGCATTTTTGCTCATGTGAAAACACCCAAAAAACAAAACTCCCGGCAGGTTGAAAATTATTATGCTAATTATTTTGCAGGAAAAATTCCGGAACTGTAGTGAAAACATGCCTTAAGACTTTTTGAAAACCCTATGTTTCTATGTCAGCAATCTGGCCAGCCATCGTCAAAGAAAAGGTCCTTTTCACTTAACTGGAGCTCAGTTAGTCTGATGTCTAATGATATGTATTTGGCCATGGATGGACCCCCATCTCAAAATATTTAGTTCCAGGGACCCCCCTGAAGCAAAATTTGAGTTACAAACGTTCGCTTTGAAAACACATATATTCAAAGATTCGCACACATTTTCACAACTTTTTCAAAATTAGCAGATCTACAAGCTCGCCGTGCGGCACTCGGTGCTGCGCTGTGAGCTTGTATATCTGCTATTTTTCACTGGTTAAAACATTCAATAATTCTAGGCCTAATTGGGTTTTAATACTCCACTCCAGATCAGAATCCACACGGACATGTCCCTGCTTACTGATTACAGAGCCTTGCTGTTTCATCAAATGCAAGCAGAGGCAGTACACTTGTTAGGATGTGCACATGCTGCACATTCAAACCTCAGCGGGGAAGAAATCAGAATTACAAAGTGCTGCGGTTTACCTCGGAGCACAACCTTGCTATTCAAAACCCCACATTTAAAATTTCATGATGATTATAGGCACAAATGTTGTGCTATTGTAGTAGTGCCGGCTCAGATTTCAACATCTGTGCTATGGTTACAATTTCCCCACAATTTGTCTTGTTTGAATTGTAGACTGTGGGCGGAAGGGGGGGGGGGCATGATAAAAAGAAAACAAAAACTGAACCCAAATTACTAGGAGAAATCACTTGCACGGATATTGTCACATACTTTTTCTTCTCTGCCCCGAGTCTAACCTCCATGCTAACATGTTAAGTGTGTGGGGGGGAAGCAGACTGAAGAACACGTTTGGCAACCTTGCCTGCAGGAAGAGAAGCAGACTTTTAACCGGCTTTTCAAATCTCCCCACATTCAGTCAGACAATTCCAAAACCCTGAATGTAACATTTTGCTCCATTATTCACTCTTAAAGGTAATCCCTAGAGTCATGGATTTAGCAGGGCAAACCACTGAAATTAAGCTTTTAATTGTCCCCATTCTGTGGGACAGACGGTATTGGTGTATTTGGTGCAAGGTCGTTTCCTCGTTCCATACTGGTAACACTTAACAAATGTTGTTTGAATGTAAAAGTAAAGACAAACTTTGCATTGTCCCAAAACAGCCATGCTACCAGACTATGACTCATCCAGGCGGTATCTAATCTCTCTGGGAAGGAGCCTTTTACATAGAAACTACTGTGTAACTTTATTTAAATTGAATTCAGCAGTGATTGAGCCTTTCCGAATAAACTAGAGAATTTTAATGTACCAGATAACTGGGTTAGCAACACAGCTTTCACCCAACAAATTGTTTTAAAGCATGTTGAGGAACAAAGTAGCATTATATATGCTCTTGCTACTAACATTAAGTAACAAAGTACCATTATTGTCTGGCTACCAACATTATATTGGGTAACTATCTAAACAACAAAGTGGCATTATACTCTGGCTACCAGCATCATGTATCTAAACAACAATGTATTATTATACTCTGGCTACCAACATTAGGTATCCAAACAACTCTGTGTTTTGGATAGGGATGCGGTATTGGTACTCGCAGTATCGGTACTGGCCCCGTTACCGGCCCCGTTACCGGGCTATTTTGCTGTACTCGTACTCGTCCGATATTGCTCACGGCAGCGCCAGATACCATTTTGTTTCGGTGGTGTTCATAAATTTGTTGGTAACAACATATCAAAAGTCCTAAGACACAGTTTTGTGTGTGTTAGTTCAACTAATGAACAATGTTTTCACGTTCTCTCATTCTAGGCATGACAACATAATTATTTAAAGCATTTTATTTTGGAGCGCCACGCACTATTTAAGCACTTGTACAGAAACCTAACTTACAGTATCGGTATTTGGTATCGGCAAGTACTCAAATTAATTACTCATACTTGTACTTGGTCAGCAAAAAAGTGGTATCGGGACATCCCTAGTTTTGGAGTCTTATTACTCTGCCAGTGTAGTATTTGTGGAAATGTAATATTAGAAATTGAACACAGTGAAACATCTAAATGTTTGCTAAATCTATTAAAAAAGAAACTCAGTTTACAAATGAACCAAATGGCACCCTGGGGCTACATTAAGGTTAAATGTATTTGTTCACACTTCACAGTCACGTGTTAAATGAACAGCCAGGATTGTACTGTGTGTGTGCACTGTATGGGACCAGCCCCTCAGCTCTAACTGTGAGAGATGACCACAACTGTTTCATCTGGCAGAGATGACCCTCACCAATCAATAAAACATCAATATAGAAGGCTGAAGCTGAACCCATAGGAGCTTGTGAACAGACAGAATTTACCATATCAGTCTGGGATAAACGTGCGATTTCTCTGTCTGTCAGTAGGGGTGGGCGATATGGAAAAATGCAATATCACGATATTTTCCCAAGCTGTATCATGATACATAATCTTATCACGATTCTTTTTCATGTTGGTTTTTATGGTTCTTTTTCAAGTTACTTGACAGTACAACCACCTACAAGGTAACACGCACTAAAAGAAAAAGGAATAACAGACCATTTAGATCAGTGGTCCTCAAAGTGGGGTCCAGGGACTCTCTGGGTTCCTTTTAGGAGGTCTAAATTGACCCTTACAAGTATGTAACTCTGACAGTATACAAATGAAACCAAATGGACCCTTACCATTTGGTCCATTCGGTTTCATTTGTATACTGTCAGAGTTAAGGGGAGACCTTGACATTTTAAAGTTTGAGAACTACTGATTTAGACAAAAATTAATTCTGCAATGAATCTCTGTATTAACAATTCAACAGGATTTTTTATATGAGGTCTCCCTCATTGTATCACGATATATACGTTATCTCTGAAAAGGCATATCGTGGAGACATTGTATCGCCTCCACGATATTTATCACCATATCGCCCACCCCTATCTGTCGGTCTCTGTTATTATTGTTTCCTGTCCAGTTTCTCTCTTACTCTCTCTGTCTCTGTCTTGTCTCTCTCTCTATCTCTCTCTTAATCGTGTAATCTGAGAGGGATCTTAAGCAACACTCGTATGCACACAGGGTTCTTTAGCCATGTGACATTCATGCTTCAGGGAGTACTCCTTTTGTCACATCCTCCTGACATGTAACCTAGATACACATAAAGTGCGTACTGTGTATGCATATCAGAACTGAGAAACGTTTCTACAAGGGACACGTTTGACGATTCTGTTTGGCTTGACTCGCCTGAGCTGTTGAATTTAATCTCCTTTCAGTTTTGACAGTCAGCATTTCTGTCGTGGCCCAGTTATGTCCTGCTGCACTGTATGTGGGTGTCTGTGTGAGTGTTGTTTACTCTGTGTGGACACATTGGCATCAAGTGATTGTTAGTGCAAGTACTATGTATCTTACCTAGCTTAAGAATATAACATTTGAGCATCATTCTCCTGTTTATACTGCTGCTGAACTATTGAACCAGCGCGTGTCTCACCCAAACAATAAGAGTAACAAAGATTATTCTTAATTAGACATTACCTACCAACATGGGGGTTATCCCGGGACAGTTTTGGGACCATCAAAACTCATGAGAATTTGCAGAATGTTTCAGTTCCAGTCAGTAACAACAACATATACATACACAGCTATATCAAGGATCAGTTAGTACATAGCAAAGGCCGATACTTCCAAGACGACCCTTGATTGTTTTCAAGGGTCGTGTTCCAGGACTAATAAAACACTGCTCTGAAATGAAGCCCATAGAAATCACTCCTGCTGTCTAATGTGGCTGAACCTTACAAAACAATCTTTATTAAATTATGTCGATACAGCCGACCCATAGAGAACCATTTGGTGGCGTTAAAATCGGAAGCCGTATCCAGACAAAATCAGAAATGAAGATTTAAGCTCACTCTCACCAAATGTTTCTTTGGAACCTCTGCACAGCTAAATCTGAAGTGTTAATTTAACGTTTTTTTTTCTCTTTTTTTTAATGGACCAGAAACTTGGAATAGCTGTGTCAGCAAATGTTAGCGAGGCCAGTGGGTCTAGCTGTTGTCATAGCCTTTGATATCAAAAGTTAAAAGTACTTTTTGGTGCCAGACACCCCTGAAGGATGCCATCTGGTACAAGAGAAGGTATTCCACACATCTGTTTTTAATACACTACTGTCCACTTTGTACTCACTCCAAGGTTGAATTCTTGCCCAAAGTCAAGCATGTGTTGTATTCTCCACATCGGGTTTAAGTTGACCTGCCAACATTTACATATTACACATTACTGCCTATTTGTGACCGCAATAAATCCTCCAGTTCATGCTAGACTGTTACTCACCAGGGTGTGCTTAGTGGCTGTGCTTTAAGTTGGGTTCAGATCAGTGGCACCGGAATGGGAGGGAGGGTACAGAGGACTTTGACCCCCCCCCCCCCCCCCCCTTTCAAGGATTATGGCCATTTGAATTACTATTACACCCGCAGCCTTGCGGGCGCTTCTATTACAGTCATTGCAGTAACCTTACCTGAACTAACTACAGGATAGGATAGGACACAAGTGACTCCCAGACATAACTAAGTTCACCCAGACATGGTTGAACTATTAAATACGCACAGATAGGGGGAACGGAACGTACACATCTTACTTACAGTATAGTTTTCTAGCTATATACACCTCAGCCAAGTGACTGAATTTGCTCCACAACAGTAATGGTAATGTGTATGATTCAGCTGGGTCAATGTCTCCGCCAGGCCGAAAGGCATGG
Organism: Nannobrachium achirus; assembly: GCF_963921795.1. Classification (NCBI taxonomy): domain Eukaryota; kingdom Metazoa; phylum Chordata; class Actinopteri; order Myctophiformes; family Myctophidae; genus Nannobrachium; species Nannobrachium achirus. The sequence goes on from NC_137823.1 coordinate 48,621,044, forward strand.
GAGACTATGTTTTGCACCCTGTCCGTCCGTCCGCGTGTCCGTCCTTCCGTCTGAGAACCGCTCATCTCTGGCACCGTTGGCACGATGGCAGCGAAACTGTGCACGCACACTGCCCACATTCTTTCACATGGGCCTGTTATAGCGCCACCAGGAGGTGGATTTGTGCAGAATACATGTTTTAACACTCCTACAGATTGTTGGTATCTGCACAGGACAAGAATGATTGTTACCGTCCACTTCAAAAGTCATTCCGGCTCCCCTGGTTCAGGTTAAATTATTATTATTTTGCTAGTAAGCCCTTTTGGAGCCAGAATGGCCCATTGGCCCTTGTGTCCTATTAAACCGATTGAAAAAGAAGCCTCATATAACATAACCCCATTTTAGAGATGCGGATTGAGTCTTTGATGCCACTGCAATAGTATACTAAATTGTTAATGTAGAGTTTTGTTTCAGTAGCTATGCGCTGGCAGCCTGGCTAATGTATATGTAAAACTTTGACCAGCTTTACTTAACTCCTCTAGCATCATTAGACAGGTTAGTCTCCCTGTACCAGATAAAACAATATAAAATACGATTACGTCTAAAAGTTGAAGGTGTCAAAGTTGAAGGTGTCAAATAAATCAGAATTAAAAGTAAAGGGCAAAAAAGCGTAAGGGACATGAATGGAAAAAAACGGTCATGGAAGAAGTAGAATACTGGATGAAAAGGTGTCGGGTCATCTTCATGAGCTGTAACTCACCCTCCTCGCACATGTTGGAAGAACGTGAGCCTGCCTGTGTTTAGGTTAGGGTGCACACTCCTCGACTTCTGTCTTTTCTCTGCGAGACCTGACAGACCAACATGTTTTTAAAGGGGATAGGTTCCTCTCAATGCACCACGCACGGACTCGCACTCACTTTACAAACACTAGGGTTGTTTTTACAGTTTGGACTCGGGCCAGGTCATCACCAGCCAAACCACATGGTTAGGACAACAGCGAGGCTATCCAAGGATAGAAATATCACAGAGACAAAGGGAGAAGTGTTTGTTCGCTTGAGGGTGGTGGGCATGTTTCATTGTTGACCTCTGCTGTATGAATGGATAGTGGGGAAAGCCTCACATTATACATGATGCAACCCACGACTGGCTTGATGTGTAATTCAAATGCAAAACAAAAAATCTGTTTAGAGTACAATAACATCGGTCCTACTTATTTACTCCAGGGAAAAGTACTATTCCACGAGTACCTACTGGGAATGATTCTTTTTTTACTATTTTAATTATATTACTGTGCTGCTTTTCTGGAAGCTGGTATTGTTGACATAGGAGCAAAATGGCCACCATGCAAATATTGTCACTGCTCAGTAGATCTATGAAAATGATGGGTGATTCAAGGTGATATAGAATTTCTCTCAGACAGAAGAGGTGACGGTGGATGGTGTTGTTGTATGGAAGTTGTTCAGGGTCACAGGGCCCGCCTGGCTATGAATGGAATGTCCTCCTGTTCTGACAGGCTTCTGCTATGCTGGGAAACTTGACCCTGTGACAGACAAGCTCCCGGGCCAATGCCAGAGCTCTGCGCAGGTCACGGAGCCTTAATGAAATTACTGTACAAACACACAAAAGGCATAGTGGACGTGCTAATGCCTTAAACATTCTCTCTGTCTCTTTTCTCCTTTGGTCTGTCTTTGGGGTGGTCCCCCCCCCCACTACACACACACACACACACACACACACACACACACACACACACACACACACACACACACACACACACACACACACACACACACACACACACCCTGCTCACATGGCAGAGTCGCCGCCAGGTTCCTTCTGCTGGAACTGGACCAGGACTGACCCAGCCCGCCTCGAGGGTTTACACAGAGTTTACAGCTCGCTTGAGCTAATGGAAAACGATGGGTGCCGTTTTGTACTTTGTAGACTAATATGGTCAAAGAGGTCTTTGAGAATCCTCTCTACTTCTTTGCTTCTCCTCTGGAATAGATGGTGGTGGTGAAGGCAAGCAGCTGCCTCAGGCCTCTGGTAGTCTATTTGGAGAAGTCAAGGATGTGTCAAAATAAACAGTCTATTCTTTGTGTTAGCAAGAGCTGCTGTGTGCTCTAGATACCACGTGTGCCCTGTCGGACGACTTCAAGTACCATGTCTGTGCAGCATACACGCTAGAACAGTTTCACATAATATTCTTTAAGAGATATTTTTGAATACCACAAATGCTAGCACTGAAAATAACAGATTGCGTGTATGACTGAATATGTCACCCAGTTATTACATATTTTTGAAGGATCGTAACTATCGTTGACACATTTGTCTCATAGTGAGATGGATAGAATTGTATTGAGGCGGCACAGCAGTTAAAGTACAGATACGATAAGTATAGTATTACAAAAAATCACACTCGTGTGAACTGAGCGGTGGTGTGTGTGTGTGTGTGTGTGTGTGTGTGTGTGTATGTGTGCAACAGCGCCCCTCCCTTAACATGTGTGGTCAGAAAAGGTTACTGCAGGCTACGGACACGGAGACAGACAGACAGACAGACAGACAGACAGACAGACAGACTCACACACACGGCCACGTATAGGAGCGTTGTGACCACCGCTCAAAAACTAAGAGCCAAAGGAAGAACAACATGATGTTAGTTAATGGTCCCAAATTGTCTTTGAGGCTGCCAGTCAAACTTAAAAGGCTTTGCCTTTTATTTTGTGTCATCCCTGTTTAGACAAGCCTGTAATATATAGCGGGAAATGAGTCTTTTTACTTGATTATTGCTGGAAATACCAAGACAAATGAGGCTAATAGAGAGTTTAGAGACTAAAGAAAATTGCATCCCATCTTGAGGGTGAAATATGAAAATAAGACTTTGATGTTTTAACGTCAAAGTTAACAGTCCAATTCCAGAGAGTCTACATGCCAAGGCTTCTCCATTTTGTAGCCCCATGAAGGTCAAGTGGGGTTTGGAAAGCACTGTGACTTAAAGAGAAGAGAAATGGCACCACATGTGACTGCCTCACATCTTATCAGATGCATAAGTAGTTCCAGACAGTGTTTGGTTTGACCACAGAGATGCCCTTCTGATGATCTGATTAGGGCTGTCACGATTATGACATGATGACGATTAATTGTCACTCAAATAATTAAGATTAACGATTTAATTGTGTTTTTGTCTTTGACAATCACATTTCTGTTTGGCGTTTAGGCTTTGAAGTTGCACATGGCAGATATGACACGTAACTAGGGATGGCCAACGGTTAACCGTTACCGTTAAACCGATAAGAAATTGGTTACCGGTAAGCACTAACGGTCAATTTTGACCGATAAAAAAGAAAAGAAAAAGGAAATCAACCCATGTCACACCAAAAGCCCCGTACACCAATATCTACGCAACATCAAGTCATCAACCATGCAACTATACGCGCTGTGGTCACACATTTCTGGGACACCAATGTCTGTGTAACATCCATGCATTCACGCAACTGCGAGTCTGCGACGCTGCTTGATTTGGAGTCGTACACGCTGACTTGTTCAACAAATGCTCCGTCGTGGTGTCGTCGATTGGATTTTACAAAACAGACCCCCGTCGTCACATTGAATCCCGTTTAAGAAGAGCTTAAAACACAACTTTCTAATGTTACATGTTGATGACGTGAGGAACGCTAAAGTCGTCTTGGTTACTGTAGGATATGCGAAAATAACAAAGCTGAGCTCAGAGTCGCAAATTCAATGATCGCTGCATCAGCACACACAAAACATGGGCGAGAGAGAAAAAAATGAATGAAATGGACATCACGTTTAGCCGATTCAACCACTCCAAAAGTCATACGATTGAAAGTTATTGCTCTACATGCGAGCATCTCGCTGCGGCTGTTTTGTTAGGCGATATCCAGGGAGTGCACAGAATGCTAGAGAGGCATGGGCTGAAGGGCCTTTTGGTGGACAATTCTGTTGATAAAAGTTAAGGGCTCCAGCCCCCTTTGCTGTATGTGCACACGTGCCTGGCGAAAGCGCATCACATTACAGACTGATCATTTCAATCCCACTGTTTCTTTGCAAAAACACATTTCTTTTAGAAAACATTTGTATTCTTGTTTCTCCTAGTTTTATTGTTTGTAATGTGTAAATATGGCACTTTAGTATGGGGAAAAACGGGTGTATTTTCCTTTTTTAAATCGCTAAAATAGCGCATTTTTGAACACATTTCCTTAACGGTTAATTAACTGATAAGGCCTTTCGGTTATCGGTTAAGAAAAAATCTCCATTTGGCCATCCCTACACGTAACCTAAATATACAGTTAAATGACTGACATTTGACAACGTTATACTTTAAAAAGAACATAGTGGAAATTGCTGATCTACAAGCTTGTAGATCAGCTATTTCCACTATTTTTGAAAATGGTTGAAAATCTATGAACATTTTTCAACACGGAAACGATTATGACAATTATGACAAAATATTGCGATTATGTCAGATAATTGTGATTAGACAATTATGTAATAATTGTGACAGGCCTAGATCTGATGCTGCATCAGAACCAAGTTGCCCTCCTTTTGGTCTATATTTAGTCGGGCTGCTTGAGGTGATCCACTTTCCCTCCATACATTTTGTAATAGAGCCAGACCAATATATGGGCCGTTATTTGACATTTTTTTTGACAACAATGGTATCGGCAGCAGCCGTCCATCTGGAATGGAGGCACCGGAAAGCCGAGAGACATTCCTCCCTACACCAGTTCTGAGATGTGATACCACTGCGGTATCACTCGTGCTGTGTGCATGTCAGTGATACCATGCATGTGCACCTGTGTTTGCATGTGTTAGAAACGGTTCGACTGTTTTTCCTTTCTAAATAAATGAGATTAGAGGTTTATCTTATCTCCAGGCCTCTATAGACCTATTGGAGGGGGAAAGCATATTCCACCATCTGTCTGTTTATTTAATAGTACTGTACGTGTTCACAATTAACCATTATTATTTTTGTAAATCTTTTGTTTATTCGTATTATCGCATACAGGTCAGTAAACAAAAGCATACATAGAGTTTGTTTCCCCTCCCACCCCCCAAAGTTCTCGCTCTGAAAGAGCCACAACCCTTTTAACCATTATTTTAATGGAGTAAATTTTCACTGCTACTTGCAGAGATGGCACTTAACTGTATTTTCCATCTCATAAAATAAAGCCCATTGTGACCTTTTTATGTACCGGTATAATTAATGATATACTAAGTATGATACAAATGATGATTGTAACTTGATTTTACAATTGCTTTGCTTGCGTGCATGGGCAGTCATAATTATGTTATAAATGTATTACTATAATATTATTCTATAAGTTGCATAAATGATGTCACACTCACGTTCACATATGTTTCTGTCTGTTAGCTTGCTTATGTAATCAGTCAATGGACTCACATAATCAATCGATCACTTGGCCAGTCAGTCACTGTCGGATTGAACTTGGAAAATGTTTAATGGCTATATGCAGAGATGCCTTGGCATTGCAGACATTCAGTCCATAGTTTCACCTCTGTTGTCCTTTTCAACCGAGTGTAAATTAAACTGTGATGCCTGTAAGTGAATAATCTCTACATTCTAGAGTCTAGAAGATGTTACAACATCCTGCATCCTTTGAGCTCAACTGGGGCTAGACGATGTAACTCCAAAGCAAAATTATTTTTGTAATATCTTTTCTATATATACCGGTATATATTAATTCAAATGTCTGCCTCGTTTACGATTAATGAATGATTATAACAAATAAAATATTTTGTTTTGGATATGACAGCGATGCAACGCATTGTGAGCTTTTAGATCGTCTGTTTTCATTATATTTGTACACTACCATTGTACAGTCCCTGCGACATACTAGTGTCATGTCCAGGGGGTGTATTTGTACATTAATTAAGCTGCAGTAACAGGAGATACCGTAGACTCCTGCCCTATGGGCCACATGGCTCAGCAATGCTTACTTAGCTTACATTATATAATGCAGTATAATTCAGGGTTAATTTTGGTTAATCAGACGAATTGATTTAGTCCATTACAAAAATAAGAAAATCCCATGTAAATGTGTTGATCGGAAATACAAAAATTGTCAAAAAAAAACTAAACTCTTTATTAAAAGAACGTACATGAGCAAGATTACGTTTATTAGTTTGTAATATTGCTTTCAATATATTTTCCGTTGCCCAGCCCTGTGCTCAACCCACTCCACAAATGCTATATATTTATGACAGCTGAATTCTGTCCAGACAAAGAGGGCAGGGCAGTCGAGGCAGTAGTCCAACAGAACCAGACATTCTCATGTTTCACCCCTTTGACAACTGGCGCAACAACAATTGTTAGAAAGTACGAGCCAAATGATCATCTCCCCTTACAGGCAAGTCTTGTAGCCCACTTGTAGAATACCCTCCCTAGGGTAAAGAATTTCCACCTGCTGGAGTAAGGATACACTAAAACCCCAGGAAATCCCTGGCCTTGTTCGTGGTTGTGGTGGTGATGATGGTAGTATTAACGATAATAGAAAATCATGATGACTGTTTCAGTGTATGCTTGAATCGTCCACAAGCTTAATTCATCAAAATATTAATCAACTGGCAGGATATTACATTTCAAAAATGTTTTACTGATGTGTAAGCATAATTTCAAGTATAAATGTAAACAATTTGCACTACCTTATTTTATCACCATTTGCTGGCCTAATATATTAATTGGAGGTGGGGGGGGGGGGGCGTAAATAACTGATTATGAAAATAATCATTATTTTCAGCCCTGTTACAGACTACATTCATAATAAGTCTGTGTTATCACTTGGACTCACACACACACATCTCTCGGCATGTGGTAACCTGTCCATTATAATTTGCTGAAAACTCTTTTTGGTAAACCTCCCCGACTGAGCATTCTCCACTCTCCCATATTGAAGAAAGCCCTCAGACCGACCATTATCATTGTAAATACAGCCCTGTAATCATTACTCATTATGTCTTAAGAGGAAAGCTGATGCTTCTCAGCATGAGTGGTGAGGAAGAAAGACAGAGGGCTCAATACACTAATCCAGACAAATTGTGGTCTCCATCACAAGCACCGCCCTCCATCTCTGCTTTCTGAGCTGTATAATTAAACCTCTCTCTGTGTGTGGTGGTTGCCATCACTGAAGTGGCACATTTGATAATCTATTCTTGAAAGAAATACTAGGCTGATGCCCATTGGGAATGGTGTCCGTGGGGGCACGCATGCCCCTCTGCTTATGCCATACCTCTTGTATCCGTTATCAGAGTTGGAGGCCAGTCTGTGACGTCAGTAGAACGACATTGGTGACATCAGGGTTCATTATGAGGGATACAGACACACACACATGGGGGAGTTTGAAGTTGATCGGTTAGATTGTCCTCGAGTTATGCGTGAGACTGACTGACTGACACACACACACACACACACACACACACACACACACACACACACACACACACACACACACACACACACACACACACACACACACACACACACACACACACACACACATTCCATGCATTTATAGATGATTAGGACCCGGCTTTATAAACCACTTGGCCTCTCCTTTTTGTCTTGTCATCTTAGGTAGACTTTTTCAAAATAAGGGGAAATCGTGGATCTTCAAGCTCACAACGTGTCACGTGCAAAGTGTTGTGAGTTTGTAGATTTGGTTATTTTCCAAATTAGGCATATAAGATGAAGTATATACGGCTAAGTGGTTAATCAGGCCTGAGGGTTAAATGTGTGGGAAATTCAAAGTCTTGGCATGGATTTGTGTTTTTCCATGTCCATTAATACTGTATGTAACAATTTCTTTGTTATGGAATGAATAGTTTGCCCCTTCATTGTAGTGGTTATGGCTTTGTTCAAGTAAATGGAAAACATCTGGCTTAATTTCTGATAATTTACTCATTAGGTTACTAGTACAGTATTTATTAGATTCCGTACTCTACGGCGTTCAACAAAGAATGTCTTAATGTTTCACGACTTTAATATTCACCATGCGCCAAAGCTGCTGTTCATTAGCCTTTGAAAATAAATATTAACTTCCAGTATATGAGACTATTTACGTGACTTGAATGCGGGTAAGGCTTGTTATCCTGTGTGAATTCTCTGTCTTGTTGATGATGAATCTTGTCGTTAGGGCTGTCACGATATGACATTTTACATGACGATTAATTGTCACTCAAATAATTGGCGATTAACGATTTAATTGTGTTTTTGTCGTTGATGATTACATTTCTGTTTGGCTTTTAGGCTTTGAAGTTGCACATGGTAGATATGACACATAACCTAAATATACAAAGAAATTACTGACATATTTGACAACTTACTACTTAAAGCCATACTGTGTAAGTTGCCCAACTAGTGGTCATTAGCCCTATAGCAAACCGCGGTCGCGTCCGCGTCTTTCGTCCGTTTTTCGTACCTTCAGACCCCCGCGTCTGCCTCCACCTCGCTGAGATCTATCTTTTAAGGGGTCCCTTGTTCCTGTGCGTTCAGTAATTCCAGAGATACGGACTCCTTCACCCTGCCTGGTAGGCGAAATTACCTAGAGAAGGGATGGTACAAACGGGCGACAACAAATATGGCTGCCATAGCGACCCCACTTCAAGATGCGCTGTGATTGGCCGGCAGTTGTATAACCCTCGCTGTGATTGGCCGGTAGTGTGATGACGCAATTTTGGCGCGAGATCCGGTCCACGGCAAGGATCTCAGTTTACATATAGAGAAGGCTTTACAGGCTGAAATTCACGGCGCGGATCTTCTAAAACTTTTGTGATTTAATAGTTAGGAGAATTTTAAGATTTGTTTTATAAAAAAAGTTACATAGTACAACTTTAAAAAATAACTTTGATAGTGGAAATAGCCGATCTACAAGCTCACAACACGTCGCATCGCGACACGTTGTGAGCTTGTAGATCTGCTATTTCCACTACTTTTTGACTTTTTAAAAAAAATATATGAACATTTTTCAACATGGAAACGATTATGACGTATATGAAGAATAATCACGATTATTTCAAAAAATCACGATTAGCCGATTATGTTATAATTGTGACAGCCCTAGAGACTATTACGTTACTTGAATGCGGGTAAGGCTTGTTATCCTGTGTGAATTCTCTGTTGTGTTGTTGATGAATCGTGTCGTTCTGTGCTGTCTTTACAGCTCTCTCTGACGGAGGCCACACTCTGAGGTAGCGGAGGTCGCACAGAGGCCGGGCAGAAGGAGTGCCCCCCCCACCCTCCCTACCCTAATCCATCCAGACGGATCCAGCAGCAGCCATGGCTCCTCGGAAGCGAGCCACAGGCCGCAGCGGCCTGTCCTTCCTCTTCTGCTGTTTCAACGGCAGCGATCACCCAGAGATCACCTACAGGCTCCGGGAGGACTTCGCCCTGCAGGTCATGGAGCCGTCGCTGCCCATGCCAGGGAGCGACGAGCTGGACGGCATGTTCGCTGAGCTGGTGGTATGTCGCCATTATGATGTTTTTTTGTTTGGTTTTTTGTGCGTCTTCTCCAGTGTAGAACATGTTTCAAATAATAACAATAAAAAGCAAGTCTCTTGCACACTTACAAAGGTGTCAGGTGTTTCAAGGAGAAGACCAAACAATGGTCCAACAAACTGAAAAAGAAAAAAAAAACTCCCACACTGTCTTCAAATGCAAAAAAACCCAGCCCCAGTACATTTTCACAAAACATTTTTGTAGGGAAATAAAACTAGCTTGCCTAAGCACTGGTTCATGTTCAAAGAGATTTAAAGCGGAAACCTTGAGTGTAGCGACATTTAAAACTTGTGTTACAAATAATAACAATAAAAAGCAAGTCTCTTGCACACGTACAAAGGCGACAGGTGTTTCAAGGAGAAGACCAAACAATGATCCAACAAACTGAAAAAGAAAAAAACGCCCATACTGACTGTCTTCAAATGCAAAAAACCCAGCCCCAGTACATTTTCACAAAACATTTTTGTAGGGAAATAAAACTAGCTTGTCTAAACACTGGTTCGTGTTCAAAAAGATATAAAGCGGAAGAGTGTATAGACATTTAAAACTTGTTATGTGAACCTTGCTTGTCTGAAATCTTTAAACAAATTGAAGCTGTGTTCAGGATGTTTGCAAAGATATTCTTCTTATTTGTATTTTGTAATTATCTAGCCCATGTTCAGACCTTGGCCTCAATTCAGACCCTTGCTGTTATTTAGTATTAGGCTAGGTAGGTTTAGGCTATGTTAAGTAGATAAACTGTTTATTGTTCACCAGAATACTCTTGACTTGCTCCCTTGGTATATTCATTGTATACAAGGTGAATGGGGCCAGGCAGCCGCCTCTCTCTGTTTCCCTTTGGCCGGCGCTGTTCCTTTACTGTTTAATTGTCACTCTAATTTGCCTTGCTCACTTCACTTCCCTGCCATGGTTGCCACAAATCAAGGCACAAGATTTTTGCACATCAATAGGCTTCTTTTCAGAGGCCCAAGAACTTGGCCTCTTCCATCCGCTAATTGCTTGTTTTTGTCTGGAGCCTCGCACCCTTTATCAAGACATTGCCTAACTGAAGAACATGAGGGGACAAGTTGCTCTATTTACAAAAAGAAAGACGGCCACGTGGTGTCTCCTGTTCTTTCCTTTTGCTCAATGAATGTCCCGTGTGCATGCGTAATCAGAATGAATACGCTTGAAAAAGACTCACTCTAGCGGAATAAACTGCAGCTGTCTGTGCCGTTTCCACCAGTTACAGCAGATAAACACTGAACAGGTTTTGTTTTCCGTAACCACTTAAACCCTATTTGTTGTACGTCAAATAGCGGAATACAGTAGCTAGTAAATCTGCTATTTTTGCAGAATATTAGTCAATTTTCTCCAAATGGTCACTCATCCTGACATGATGCCCAGAATTGGGACTTCGTGTGGTTAAACTGCTGTTGTAAATATGATTCCTGTTATTACCTTTCACCGGTTGTAAGAGAGATACGGCTGCTGTCATTGTTTGGCACTCAAATGGACAAAAGAAAGGAAAGTAGGTTAAAACACTTAGTTGCTCTTTAACATCTCCATGAAAGAGTGCCAGTTGGATCAATTGTCTCTTCTGCATTGAATGGCTAGATGGGGGATTGTGACGGAAGTTGCTGAAATCAATCGACCACTCTCCACCCTTTTAAGGTCTTTCATTCAGTGCATGTATTGATTGACCCTGTTGAACTAGAAAAGTGGGTTCCAAAATAGATACTAGCTTGTCAAAAAACATTACAAAACATTTTTTAGAGGGAATGAGTTTGATGGTCAAATTAAATGAATTATCTTATGGCCTAAATGGTGCAGCTAAATATTCTTTATGGAATTTAATTTCCACAATCGACAACAACAAGAAACTGTGTAAAATTCACTATATTATATAATATATAATTTAGTGCAGCCAGCAGTGGAATTCCAAAATGAATGTTATGTGCACATACTTTTAATATGTTTTCAGTATTGTTTACTGTGCTAGTATTTTTCGGCATCGCACGACCACTATATTGGTTCGTCTGCTCAAATCGAACTTTTACGTATTGAATTCAAGAAATATTGGTCAAAATATTGGTAATAATCTGTGGTCTAGGACTCTCCAAAATTTGAGATCGGCATCGGGCCCAAAAAAAAGATGTGGCACCGGTCGGGCTGTAGTTTTCATTGCCCTGTGCAACTCCTTTCAGTGTCTGCACATTAGCTACCTCTGACTACCCGTACAGTATCTGTGCCTGGGGGAAATGTCTGTTCTTCATTGTGATGCATGTTGTTTCCAGATGTTTTTATTGGGTTACCACATGTCATGTGGAGCCACCACGCCCCGTCTTTTCTCTATTACTCACATGTCTAAAATCCTGACAGGCGTCTAATAATTCTTCTCGGGACGACCTAGAGCTAACCCAGCGATCGGGAGGCAAACGTTGCAAAAGCTTATTTATAACTTGGAAAGGGCTTTGATGCAGAGTTGCAGACACTTTTTGGAATAACACACCCACCCTAGATATGACCACGTTTTCGGCTAGATGATGTTTTGATATCACATGTTCATGTTCTGTGGATTTTGTTAGTTAGGGTATGAGGTCAACTTAAGCTCCTCAATCAGACGATGGATATTATCTTGTCCACCCAGTCATAAATAAGGAAATATTTCAACAGTAATATTATGAGTACTTAACTTCCTTCAATTACATACATACACACACCCCTCTTCCCATCCCCATTACGCTCAATAAAACCTACTTAAATCTTTTTGCAGGATGAACTGGACCTCACAGAGAAACACAGAGAAGCCATGTTTGCCCTTCCCGCAGAGAAGAAATGGCAGATCTATTGCAGCAAAAAGAAGGTAATGAATTGTCATATAAAGCAGTCGTTCTTAAACATTTTCATGTCGCAAATCACCAAATTGTATTAGGCCGTGGGCCACCATTTGAAAAGATGTGCCAGGGATTCCCATAATCCAAGATTTGTGAAAGAATGTTTTGAAAACGGCAGATCTACAAGCTCACAACGTGTCGCATTGTCACATGCTGTGAGCTTGTCGATCGGCTATTATCTGGACCTCACAGAGAAACTTGTCTCCATCGTCTATTTTCAATTAGCTTAAAAGTAAAATAGCCCTCAAGTGTCTAAACTGTTCCTCATTTTGCTGGGGAACCCCCTCAAGGACCCCTGGCGGTCCACGGACCCCACTCTGAGAACCAGGCCTATAAAGAATGTCAGCGGAGACTTTGATAAAAACATTTTAACATGGGATGTTAACGAGATTTAATGCTCATGGTAAAATGGTACCATTTTGTTCTACTCGTTCTGTCTCTCAGGGGAGCGCTGTGGCATCATGTTTTGTTGTTTTGTTTTCAAATTTAAAAAATATATATTTAGATTTTTTATTAACGCAAGAACAATGGCCTCCATTATAGCTTGCTAACTTTCCAGGAATAGAAAGCCTGCCGTTTCTATTAGCTTGAATTCCCCATCGATGATGTCCCTGATAGGCAGGTTCCAGAACTGGCCACGCAGTCCTCTGAGAAACGGAAAGAGTAGACAAAAAGGCTATCATATTATATTGAGCATTACTGAGGATTAAGGACCAATTATTTGAAGATGGGTTGAAAATGGGTGAAGTCGTCCTTTAACAACAGATAACCGTTTTTATTTTATTTTTTTAACTTCAACAAGCACAGCAAAACATTCCATTTTGCCTCTTGCAATGTCATCTTTCATTACACCTTTTCTGCATGATGACAGTGCGCTGTCAGCGAAATAACAATACTTCCTGCTTCCCCTCGACACTAATTATACCTCTGCATACAGTCAAACATGTTGTGTATGTTCTTGTTTAGGATTTCAGCTACCCTGATGCCTCACTCATCAAACAGTCTTGTTTTCAACCCCTCACGCACTGTGCCAGCCAATCCTTTGAGTCAGCACAAACTACTCAGCACACTCTTGACACTCGTAAATCTTAATTTAGATGTAAACCAGAAAGCATCGACGGTCCCCTTGCATGTGTCAGACAATGTTTGTCAAGGACATGGGTCCTGTAGGTATAGGATGTATAGGATATCCTGTCTATGAGCAATATGCAGACAGAGGCCATGCAGATTTCACACATATCTTCATTCGTCCTGTCATAAGCTCAAGGTGAGGAGTATGGGGATTAACTTTAAAGGACGCATCCAAAAATGAGCTATTCCAACCTGGAAAACCTCAGAAACCACAGCTGCAAGATTGCTTTTTACAACACCGCAGTAAATGATACGTGTAAGGAAGTTCATATGCAGGCAACAAGTACAGTAGGCCTATGATCATTGTTTTACTATCGCCTGCATGCTTGCATATTTACGCCCCCCCCCCCCTTTCCAGAGTAACTTGCCCTTTGGAGCTCTATTTGAAGTACATTTTATTTATTGCAATTTATCCATAATCCATAAGTGTGACGATTGAGATTATTGTTTCATTTAAATAATTAAGTTTTCAAGTGAAAAGTAAGACCATCCTTTCTTTATATATTGTACAGGGAACAGTGTAATTGTTCTCGCATCCAGCCTATAGACTTGATACATACTGTACATTTAATATTTTAAATTGTTGCTGTCGGGCATAAACCTAGTATCTCCATATTTCAACTTTTTATGTAAATATATATCTGCTTTGTTGAGTGCCACACAAAAGTAGCAAAAATAGCTGATCTGCAAGCTTACAAGCGAGCATATCCTGAGAAATAAAGGTTTCCAACCGACAACAACAAAATATTCCCCTAACTGATGAACTCCACATTTAGTCCTGTGACAGAATCGTTACCACAAGCCTTGAGTCTGATTAAATCAAATGATTAATGGTCCACCTCATTTGTAGGATGGTTGGTGAATAAAATGAAAACATACTTGGTTTATTTCAGCAATTCGCGGTAAAATGATGCACCACAATGTTGCCTTTTCCCCATAATACAGTACATCTTTCCAGTACCTGAAAAGGCATTTTATAATTTTGTTGAGCGTGGTGGGTTCCTTTGCCTTGGACCAGAGCACAAACATTTTAAGCTTGAGACCCAAAAGAGAAATTAAACGTTTGCTCGGGACCCAAACTAGTGAAAACAACAGATCTACAAGCTCTACACTGTAAAATCATCAGATATTTAACTCTGTACACTGTTGTGGCTTGTAGATCGGCTATTTTATCTACTTCTTATATTTTTTAATTTATGGAATGTCTTAGATGTGTCTGTTTTAAATTGTACAAATGGGTCCCGACCCAGTGTTCGGGAATCACTGCTGTCTAATGATTAGACAGCTCTGAGATAGAGAATAAGGAATGGCCAGATTGTGGAGTGGTTCTGGGAATGAAGAACAAGTAACAGAGCTTAAGGTTCTGCTTCTACCATGTCCCAATTACTGGCCTAATTAGGAGTTGTCTGGGGGCCCAAACTAGCCTAATAAGGAATGTTGAAACCAACCCCAGAATGTTACTGTGTCCTCATTGGAAAGCAAGCAGTGCTTACATTTCAACTTGTTCCAACAAGGCAGCCTTCCACAGCCACCCTACCACCACGCTTTTACCAATAAACAAATGATTGTGAGCTTGCAACTGGACAATCTCTCTCTGTCTCTCCCTCGCCCTCTCTCTCCCGTTCCTCTGCTTTCTCATCCTAATACTTTTCTTGGACTGCTGTCGAAGGAAATTTCAGCAAGTTTGCGATAACCAGGGCAGCGGGTTTCACTGCTTTAATGTAAATGCTGTTGCTGCAGAGCTGTGGGAGGATACATCCAGAGCTTTATGTGAAGCAGCAACCAGCGGAGGGAGGGAGGGAGGGAGATTTCAGCCTTCACGGCAGGGCATCAATAACGCTGACTCTGCAATGGGCTCTGGCCCGCGGCCCAGCCGGCTCGGGAGGCGCTTGGCACGCATCCCGCGGGGCTTCTCAAACTCACCGTCTGAGCATGGAGAGGAAAAGAGGGGTGGGCGTGTGGAAGGGTAAAGGGGAAGCGCTCCGTTGTCCAACGCAAACAGGAAAGCTTCCCGTCCACAGGTGCGGCTTTTGTGCGGGAGACGGGGATGATAAGGGGGGAAATGGGGTCATTATCGGGGCACCCAAATCTGTGAGTGATGAAGACACTCCTTTGGCCAGTAGTTTTCTGGCAGACGCGTCCCTGGGGAGTAGATAAGTCAGCCATTGTAAAGTTAGCCTTCTGAGCTGTTTGTTTTGGCTACACACCTATATCAGTGTAGTTGTGCTGGAGAGAAGCAAGCAATCATCCTGCATCTTCTTGACTATCTTCATATTTCCTTGCCCACAGACGGAATATACGTATGTTGGACATTGTTTGCACATACTGGCAGTGGGTGTAACTCCCAACATTTCACTGCACATACGGTACATGTATGAGCATGTGAAAAAAGAAATCTCTTGAATCTTGACTGTTGTTAGCAGTCACGAAAAATACAATCAAAGAAAAATGGGAACATAAACCAACTGTAACTTCATTAATTCTAATTTCATTACTTGATTTGATTAAATAATAAAAGTGAAAGATAATTAAATACATTCTTTACTGCCAGCAATCTATCAGCATTCAGCATGACCTTAAAACCCTCTTGATTTGATTGAAAGGAATCGTCCATTTGAAGCGTAGCGACTTCCTTGGCTGAATTCTTTAACTCTGTTTAAAAATGTGAAAGGAAGCAACTTAATCTTTGTGTCTGATCCACTTACGGACTGAAGTGTTTCCAGTCACTACTACCTGGGGGGAGTTGGCTCGGGCTCGCCCATCCCTGCAGGATCAACCCATCCCTGTCACTACAAGGCGCCCCTGCAGGCCCAGCCGAGACCCATGGCCTTGGTCCTACCAGCCAAGTATCTGTGGGCTGCTTTATTATCTGCTGCGGCAATTAGTTTTTGATGGTCACAGCTCACTTGGGCTTAATGGAGCAGGAGTTGAAATGAAAGGCCCGGGGCCTTTATGTACAAGCCAAGTTTGCATTCTCCTTACTGTATGTAGTCTCCTGGAGATGGACACGGCAATTTGATAATAAAAGTAAATACCGGTGTGTGTGTATATATAGTTTCAAATTAAGTATTCACATATTCACTGCGGGGCATTAGCTATACTGTGTAAGTTGCTCAACTTGTGGTCAGTAGCTCTATAGCAAACCTCGGTTGCGTCCGCGTCTTTCGGCCGTTTTTCGGTTCTCACACCCCCGCGTCTGCCTCCACCTCGCCGAGATCTATCTTTTGAGGGGTCCCTGGTTCCTGTGCGTTCAGCCATTCAGGAGATACACTCCTTTACCCATGCTTCACCGTGCACCCGAGTATAGAGACACACGGGAGACTACAAATATGGCCGCCCTAGCGACCCCACTCCAAGATGCGCTGTGATTGGCCGGCAGTGTATAACCCTCGCTGTGATTGGCCGGTAGTATGATGACGTCATTTTGCCGCGAAATTCTCCCCCCCTCACGGCTCATAGAAAACATATAAAGAGAAGGCTTTTGAAGCTGAAAATAACGGAGTGGGGGTTCTAAAACTTTAGCGATTTAACAGTTAGGACCATTTTAAGATTTGTTTTATAAAAAAAGTTACATGGTATAACTTTAAGTTAAATATTAAAGTATATTTATAGGGGTTAGACTGTAATGAAAATCTGTCCGTCTGCAGATTTAGCTGTCCATAAATCGAGCCATGGCATCAGTCCATAGTTTTGTTTGTGGTTGAAGTGTTTTCCCTCAAGCGTTTGTGCTCAATCATCATCAAAGTACATCACTTCACACAACCTCCTCTGACTTTTGAGTTCACTGAAGTGTCCAAAGATAAAACGGGCCGGCTGCCTATCTGTGTCGCCCTACTTTGAGTGTATGCTCCATTTTTTTTCTTCGTTGCTATTTATGAACTGGGCCTCCTGTTCCTGTGTGTTTTTGTTTGCACGCATTAATGTTTGTCAGGGCTATTGCTCATTATACACTGAAATTGTGTCAACAGCTTTGCTGTCCCATGTTTTACTGTGAAGAATAGTGCAAACCTGTACCCTACTGTTGCACATGTGCACATGAAAGTTTTCGCACCAATTGCAGTAGCTTTCTACCATCCCCATATATTTATTCATACGTAGCACGCAAAAAGAACAAAACTGTCCTTTTTGCAACCGTTTCAGTGATTTTCCGATATAATATGATCTATACATCTAAATTGAATGTTGATTTTTTTTTCCCACAGGAACAAGAAGAAAACAAGAGTGCAACCAGTTGGCCAGAATTTTACATTGATCAGCTGAATTCAATGGCAGCTGTAAGTAATACCATAAACAGTTTAAGTTTCACTACTTGACGCAAGATGAGGTTTTGGTGAGAAAAAATAACTTGAGAATGCAATAATGAATTGCAGCTGTGTTGGATAATTATAAATCAGGGCATAGAAATATTTTCTAACTAACTGGTTGTATTAAGCAACAATTTAGTTATATTAAGCAGTGAATTACTGGGCCTACTTAATTTTGATGAACTATTCAAACGTGACATTTATGAAATGTCTTTTTTAATTGTTATATTGGTTAACTTTTAAATCCACAAGTTATAAATGCCAGTGTTTTTGCAAGTACGGTATGGTACTAAAAGTCCTTATTCCCCAACAATGTCTTTCAACACCGCACTGTGTACATTGGACATTTCCACAATGTCTTAATCAGCTAGCCTTGCTTAAAGGGGAAGACCACCCATTTTCAATATTGAACTATGTCATTAACATACCTTAGAGGAGTTGTGTGGAAATAAAAAAAAAGTTCCCCCCCTTCAGTGTTGCCTAGAACTGGAAGATAGATTTTGGGGTTTGTATTGTAAAGTACAATGTGTGATGTCATCAAGTTGTACTTTACAATACAAACCCCAAAATCAATTTTCCAGTTCTAGGCAACACAGAAGAGGGGGAACTTTTTTTTAATTTCCACACAACTCCTCTAAGGTATATTAATGACATAGTTCAATATTGAAAATGGGTGGTCTGCCCCTTTAAGGGTGATTTATACTTACCGGCAGTTTCGTGCCAGTTCTGAAAATAGACAATCGGATCTACAAGCTCACAGAGACTGTAGATCTGCAATTTTTGGTAGTGTCCCACAAGTAATTTGGGCATTGCTGTTACTCCAGTAATCAAATGGCCATTTGACTTACAGACATCTATGTCTGCCAATATCATAATGACATAGAATTGACAATACTCTTAATCATATAATGCTATAATTGCACTCTGCCTTGTAGTCACATGTTATCATTGAACTCGTGACCATATGTTTTGTAATCATGTTATTACACGCTGCTTTTCAGAGGAACCATGGGGCAGCTTTGTGCTGAGCTGTATGGACTGGGGGTTTGCCTTGTATGAATTGAATAGCAATGCGACTCTTATTCTTTTGAATGATTTAAACACTTGTTGCCATGACTCTTGGGATCATTATCAATACTCTAGTTAAAACAAACGGTCAAAGTTAATTGTGCAGTGTTCATTTAACCCTGTCCTCTCCCAGAGTTAACTTATCATTACAGATTTTACTGCACAGTAATATTTTGTGCCTGCTTTTTTAAGTCTACTGTATGTAGACAATGTCTACATGTGTCTACTAGACATTATATAATAAATTAGTGAATGAAATAAATAGAGCAAATAATGATGTATTAACCTTTGCACTGTGAACTGAAAAATGGAAAGAATATTTTATTGTGGCTGCGTTAGTTTTTTTCTTTCCTGACACACAGCTACACTGTGATATTTGAAGAGTTTGCTTAATTGGATGGAAACGTGGCTAGACCAGACTGGCTATTGCCTGATTGTTCCTCTCCACTTTGTTTTAAGCACCTATGATAGTTTATGCTTATGTTATGAAATGTGGAGAGTTAAAACTAACATTTCGCAAGGAGACGCAAAACAAAACATCCGGATAGCCCACTCATTGCGTACTCTTGGAGAAACTGTGGAAATGTAAATGACAGGCCTAAGAAGACAGGTACAGGCCAAATAAAGGCCATTGTTTACCACTTACAATGCCCTACAGATCCTTCTCGAGAAATTTGAATATTGTGTAAAAGTACATTTTCTTGAAACTTTCATATATTTCTTGAAACTTTCATATATTCTAGAAACATTGGACATTCAGGGAATTATTCCAAACCTTTTTTTGTTAAAACTTAGAAATCTTATGGCATACAGCTCATCTATACTATAATTTTGCGAATGTCTGTCTGAGTGAGTGAGTGAGTGAGTGAGTGAGTGTCTGTCTGTCTGTCTGAAACAGCGTTTCTCCTCAGTGGCTGGAGCAATTGATCTGAAATCGCATCACCATCAGCATATGAACACACCTGACATAACTGTGAAGCCCGTTTGTCACTTTCACAAATCGTATGCTGTATATTAGCATTTTTATGGTGTATCTATATCTATTTAGCCTACAGTACCTTTTGTGACCACACATGTTAAGGGAGGGGCGCTGTTGTTCAGGCCATGCACAATCACACACAAACCCTCACACACAAACCCACACACACACACACACACACACACACACACACACACACACACACACACGGGGGGGGGGGGGGTTCTGGCCCTGTTACAGATGTTGTCCAAAAATCATGCAGATCGGTACACAGTATCTCTGTAGCCGTTAAATGGAACGGGTATTTCTTACATTGATGCTCCTACATATTAGCATGCAAGCACCAGTTAAAGTTACTTTCCATCCCTCATATACTGTGTGCACAGTGCACATCCCATAACCCACACACTGCACATCATTTCGGAGCTCATATCTTTGAACGGGTAAGGGCTAGTGAATATCAAAAGTCCATATTTCAAAATATTACAATATTACACGAGACCACTCAAAACAAGGATTTATAATAGAAATGTCAACCTTCTGAAGTCAGAGTTGCTTGAAGTCCAGTGGGAAGTTTCCGAAGTCATTTATGATTTGGGGTGCTATGGCATCTGCAATGCTTTTTTACACAATATTCTAATATTTAGAGAAGGATCTGTATATACTTTGCTGTACGGTGAATCGTGGATGTGGCCTATATAGCTTATAGATAGGCTATTTTACTATAAAAATATTACATTTAAAATTTTCAAATGTCGTGCTGTTTGTTTTCTTGAACAGAGAAAGACGCTCCTCGCTCTAGAGAAGGAGGACGAAGAGGAGAGAAACAAAACTATAGAGAGTTTGAAGACGGCTCTGCGAACGCAACCAATGAGGTGACAGAATAGAACCCCCAGCTGACGTATACTCTCTGCTCTCCTGTCTTTTCATGACCTCTTTATTTGTTTTTCTCCATCTGTTCTCTTCTTATCTCCTTCCCTTCCCCTTTGCTTTACCGTCTTCAGTATTATGTCATCTGTCATGTCACTTAGCCCCTTGATCTTCTCTTGTCATGTTTTTAGAGATGAATGCTTATTTAAACACTGTAAAGTACGTCAGTACAGGTTTTGATGTACGTTCCTTCACATGTTAGGAAGTTTGTATTATTTCACTACATTTGAAAACAAACAATCCAACCCTCTCACTCAGATTTGCTAACACAGGACGGCTGTTTGACTTTGAACCTTCCCTAAAACACCTGGGGCAACTCTCCACACATCCTAGACAATTCACTTTCCTTCTGGCTCCCAAACTGTGGAATAAACTCCCCCTTGCAGTCAGAATTGCAGACTCTCACAATTTTCCACCTCGATCTGAAGACTCTTCTTTTCAGACTCTAGCCTGGCGTTGCTCATACCAATTCCTAACTGCGTATCGGATATTAGTCTGGACTCGCGGGGAGAATTTTCATTTCCAAGGGGTGTGTTAAAAAATTGTCTCTAGTCTGGACACGATTGGTTAGACCAGACCAATACTGGGCCCTGATTGGTTCCCCCAAATTTTGGGGGAGAGGAAATGGTTCACAATTGAGCGGGGCCAGACCCATATTCGCCAAGGGCAATTCTTTTTTGCCCAGGCGGATTGGTCTGGTTCCAGGCTATTCAGACACCACCTCACCCCCTAGTACCCCTTCTTGTCCTTTTCTCCCAGATATGGCTACTATTACTATGCAGACATATCTTGGTCACTTGTTCTCATGTTTTTATTTATTTTTTATTTTCTTTACGGTAGATTGCTTATTATTGTTCTTGTTTAGACAGATGCTCGGTTTAGCTGATATCGTAATTTCTTGAGGCACTACACTGTTCTCCCTGCATTCTATGTATGTGATTTGCCTTGCTAAATAAGTCTCTCTGGACAAGTGTGTCTGTAAATACCTAAAATACTTTACATTTATGGACATTTATTGAACAACCTGTTGTTCATTTTTGAAGTTGGGGAAAATGTTTTGGCACGCAGATACGGTTAATTTGTCCATTTAATTTATTTCGTTTATTTGATAAGGACAGTTTGGCATTTGTGCTCAGTTCTCCAACCAGCGATTGTTTAGTGCTAGAATAATTAAGATGGTGAAGTTGTGGCTAAACAAACACCCCTGTCTGCTGTTAGGTTTGTGACGCGCTTCATCGACCTGGATGGCCTGACATGCATCCTGAACTTCCTGAAGAGCATGGACTACGAGACCACCGAGTCGCAGATTCACACGTCTCTGATCGGCTGCATCAAGGCCCTAATGAACAATTCCCAGGGCCGAGCCCACGTTCTCTCCCACACGGAGAGCATCAACTGCATCGCTCAGAGCCTGGCCACGGAGAACGTCAAGACCAAAGTGGCAGTACTGGAAATCATGGGCGCTGTGTGCCTGGTGCCCGGTGGCCACAAGAAGATTCTAGAGTCGATGCTGCACTACCAACGCTTTGCATGCGAAAGGACACGCTTCCAGGTGGGGTGCGGGGAAGTGCCTGGTAGCCCGGAGAATGGGGAGACAATTTTGTCATTGTTTTGCCGATAGAGAACACTTGCATACAAGCAAAACATATATTTTAACGGCTTTGCTTACATTTGATCCCTCAGACGCTTTTAAATGACCTGGACCGGAGTACAGGCCGATACAGGGACGAGGTCAACCTGAAGACAGCCATCATGTCCTTCATCAACGCTGTGCTGAGTCAAGGCGCTGGCGAGGTGAATACATTACTGTTTCGGTGCTTAAGCACCTGTCTGTAACATTTAATTAAGCACACACTCCTAAAGCCTTTTGTTTGATGTCCTTTATTTAGGCTAGTTTGGAATTCCGTATCCACCTCCGATATGAGTTTCTGATGCTTGGAATTCAGCCCATTATCGATAAGCTACGTTCCCATGAGAACTCAACACTAGACAGGTAGGTTGGTACACTGCCTGTGATCTTGTGTCTCCTAGACAAATACAGCTCATTACACTAATGCAAGTATGTCATTCCTCTTTGCCAGGACTGTCCAATCTCTGTTTACATGAATAACTTTCTCCCACAAACTAGAGACACTGATGTAATACTATTGTACTGCCTGGGGCTAAGGGGGATGTTGGAGCCTCCATTTCACAACACTCAGATTTACTGTCTCATTGTTGTAAAAAGTGAAACTATGCCTGTGAAAACCGTGCGATCAGGTTCTGCAGAGCGCCGGTGAAATGACTTCATCACTAATCCTGCTGTTTCACGTTTTTGCTGACAGGCATCTAGACTACTTTGAGATGTTACGGAATGAGGATGAGCTGGCTTTGTCAAGACGTTTTGAGTCGGTGAGGAAACAGAACAAATTTCCTGCTCTTGGTTCCCGTATTCCCTGCTGATGTCTGTGCCTCGTTTATTGACGGGAGGGATTGTTTTGTCTCTTCCAGGTGCATATAGACACAAAAAGTGCGACCCAAGTTTTTGATCTCATCCGCAAGAAGATGAACCACACTGATGCATACCCGCACTTTATGTCTGTCCTGCACCACTGTCTTCTCATGCCGCGTAAGTGTGTGTGTGTGTGTGTGTGTGTGTGTGTGTGTGTGTGTGTGTGTGTGTGTGTGTGTGTGTGTGTGTGTGTGTGTGTGTGTGTGTGTGTGTGTGTGTGTGTGTGTGTGTGTGTGTGTGTGTGTGTGTGTGTGTGTGTGTGTGTGTTAGGGATGGACGATAATCGCCATTATTGTTTATCGTGATAAAAAAGACTCACGATAATCGTATTGTGGAGATTTGATTTATCGTGAAATCATCCTCCGTCATGCAATGGGATCAATTCACCTTTTATTTGCTGAGCTGCATATCCAGTACCACTTAAACCCTCTATAATTGGTAAAACTGACCTGTAAATAACGTACTTGATACAGTCTTTTTTTCACTCTACCAAATCTCTTTGCCAAAAAATAGCAGATCTGTGACGCGTTGTGAGCTTGTAGATATCATCTGCAATTTTTTGGCGAATGTTCTGCCCCAGGATAATGGATGTGGGGGATATTTTATCGTGATAATATCGTAAATAGGTTTTTTTGGGTCACAATAATCGTGATTTGAAATGTTCATATCGTCCCTCCCTAGTGCGTGTGTGTTTCTTACACTCCTCCTCTCACACACACTCTTTGTCCCCCTCAGATAAGAGAAGTGGGAACACGGTACAGTACTGGCTGCTGTTGGACAGAATCGTACAACAGATGGTCCTGCAGACGGATAAGGGTCACGACCCCGACGTCGCGCCACTGGAGAACTTTAACGTGAAGAACGTTGTCCGGATGTGAGTCCCCTTCACACATGGCATGATCAAAGACTGAAGGCTAATTTATACTGCATCATGCGTACTGTCAAAAATAACAATTTCAACTGAGTAAAAGTGACGTTTTCATACGTTGAAAGGGTTGCGCAATTAAGTGGGTCTCAATCTCAATAAGCTCTGGAATTTTAATTATTAAAATCCTATAGGAATGATTAACATTTGAGGTTTCTTTCAGAGCTACTCTTAAACAGGAGACAATCTCCACATTTTTGTTAGCAACTGTTGCTGTAGCATCGGTAGTAAATAGTCACGTTTTGTTTTGACAGGCTGGTCAATGAAAACGAGGTCAAGCAATGGAAAGAACAGGCAGAGAAAATGAGAAAAGGTACGTATGTCTATAAGTTGAAGCAGCCTGATAGAGGAGAAGTGTTTCCCCTCCAAATTAGATCCAATCGGATTAACAACGAATGTGTCTCGTTGACTGAAAATCCCCTCATTCCCTTGAATAGAGCACCATGAGCTGCAGCAGAAGTTTGACAAGAAGGAGCGCGAGTGTGACGCAAAGACCCAGGAGAAAGAGGACATGATGCAGACCCTCAACAAGATGAAAGAGAAGCTGGAGAGGGAGAGCACAGAACATAAAAATGTCAAACAGCAAGTAGCCGAACTCACCGTTCGGCTGCATGAACTCAGCACTGTATGTTGTCCTTACTGTGTTATAACTTCATTTATTCTGAAATTCTAATAATTATTTTTTTCTTTAAATGAAAGATGACCAAAATGACCCCTCCCCCAATCACTCAGCCTGCGAAGCCATCAATTTAAGGGGAATATTTGTTTGTGTCATATTGCTCCTCCTCAACAATAGCAATTCCAAACTTCAACACAGCTTGGAGTATAATCCAAGTTTTCTAGTATCCAGTCAGTGTCCTCAAGACTAATTCCAAAAACACACACATTTTTCTGAAACTTGATTTAAAACACAGAGATAAACATGGACTAACGAGGAATGCTCCCGGGCGTGTGTGTGGGGTTAAACTAAGGCTAAGCCTTAGTTCATCCTGGACCCCTATTTTCTTCAATTCATCAAATACCCTCTTCATTCTTTGATTCTAAATTCATGTTTGAAGAAATGCGACACAAACAAAGATTCTCCATGATTTCAAGGCTTCACGGGTTAATAATTAATAATAATAATTTTCGGGTGAAGTATTTATTTTAACTTACTGTGTGGAAAAACTAAAATAGGTCTAGATGCTCTTTAGACAGACATGTGAAGTCTACAGCAGTGGTTCCCTAACCTTTTAGCTCAACACCCAAAAGAGAAATTTGACGTTTGCGACCCAAACTAGTGAAAATAGCCGATCTACAAGCTCACAATGCGGCGCCAAATACTTAATTATAATTTTTTATTTATGGAATTGCTTTATTTGTTTGTTTGTTTTAAAATGTGTGTATATATGTATGTATATATATATATATATATATATATATATATATATATATATATATATATATATATATATATATATAATTTTTTATGTAGGAAAAGAAAATTGGATTTTTACTCGAGTCGTGACCCAGAAAAACTGGTCCGTGACCCACAAATGGGTCCCGACCCACTGTTTGGGAACCACAGTATAATGATCCCACTAAGGATAGTATAATGATAGTATAATAATGATAGTATAATGATCCCACTAAGGAGCATCACAGGGAGTCAGTCCAACCCATCGAGACAGTTCCCTCATCGTAGATGTTCCTTCTGTCCTTCCAGAGACAGGCCACCATGGTGCCTGGTGGTCCCCCGCTCCCACCTGGACCCCCGGGTGGACCTCTCCCTCCTCCTCCGCCATCGCTCGCAGGCCTGCCGCCTCCTCCCCCTCCCCCTCCTGGGGGCATGCCACCTCCCCCGCCGCCGCCTCCACCGCCCGGCGGCCCCCCGCCTCCCCCCGGGCGCCCCCCGATGGGAGGGATCCCGCCTCCGCCCGGGGCACCCCTGGGCCCGTCTATGGCCAGGAAGAACATACCCCAGCCAGCCAACGCGCTCAAGTCCTTCAACTGGGCCAAACTGGCAGAGGTGAGCATGTGCAGAAACGTCCAAAAGGACACTATAAAGGATAATGTTGAATGAAGAGGAGCTAACAAACTAGAAAATATTGTATGTGGTAGTGTTGATTTTGACAGCACGTTTTGATTTAGTTTTAGTCTTTTGAATAAAATGCCATTTAGTTTTAGTCATATTTTAGTCATCCGAAAGCTTTGGTTTGTCTAATTTTTTCTGCAGTTAATTTTGTCTACGAAAATGCATTTTGGTGGTGCCTTGATGGCGTCGTAATGGCAGATTTTGCACTTGGTTGCATGCTGAAAATATCCCTCCCTAACATTTTTTAGTTTAGTTTTTATTTGTTGACGAAATTGTCTGAATATTTAGTCAGAGCTTAGTTTTTATTTTGTTTTTATTCGTTTTTGTCAGTGAAAAGTCTGCAATTATTTTTCGTCATATTTTAATTTTCATTAATTTTATATTTCCTTTTGGATTTTGAAGCTACTGCTGTAAAATGCTGTAATATTCTCTTAGAATAAACTGGAGGGCACCGTCTGGATGGATGTGGACGACGGCAAGGTTTTCAAAATCCTTGATCTGGAGGATATTGAGAAGACCTTCTCCGCCTACCAAAGACAGCAGGTACTGGGGCGGTGTTCACCTGCCTGTGAAGAAGACGGCAGTTTCCTCTGTCATTATGTCCTCTGTCTCCCTCTAGTGTCTGGAGGGGACGGTCGGCTTTTAGGGTGTGGTGTGGGAGGGGCAGGGTGTAGTATCTACTAGCTCAGTGGTTCTCAAACTTTGAAATTTTAAGGTCTCCCCTTGACTTTGACAGTGTACAAATGGAATTTGGTTCGATTTGTATACTGTCAGAGTTACAGACTCGTAAGGGTCTAAGGGTCAATTTAGACCCCCATGAAGGAACCTAGAGAGTCCCTGAAATCCACTTTGGAGAACCACTGTACTAGCTTACACTGCCTGGCATAAGTGAATAGGTTTTGTTCAAACTGCCTAAAATGAGGAGACGACTGCTTTTCAACTGAAACCCTGTTTTCAGTTGAAGATCAGATATTTTATTTTTTTTGTATTGTGTATTAAAGCTACAATCCGGTACTCAATGTTATGACCAAAACGTTATTTTGACCAATCTGTTTGGTAGAGTATTTAAATACAATACAATGACCACATCTGCTGTGGTTGAATGTGGTCTCCCTCTGGTTGACAAAAGTTATTTGAAGCAGACAATTGAAGCACCATCTTTGTTGTAGTTCGGACATTGTCGTAATTACTTCTGTCTGTCTGGAGAGGTAGACAACGGACATCAAAATATCGGATTGTAGCTTTTATTAGCTCACAGGGAACATCAAGGACTAAGGGACTGTCAAATAGTTTGACCAAACCAAAGAAAATAATTGCTTTAAGAGCAACCATTGAAGCGAAACAATGCAATGTTTGCAGGTAGATTTTTATTGTAGAATTAACCTTTCATGCCTTTTACCATCTTCATTACCATCTCACGTTTGAAAGAAATGCCATTCTCGATTTTCTGATAGTAGCACAGCTTGTAGTTAGTTGATTCCACTGTAATGCAATAGAAGCTGCATGTGTGAGCTGAATGAGTGATGCACAGTTCCCGGCCGTACGTATTACTAAAATCAGTTGACGGGATGAGAATGACTTTGGCTTGTCACACTGAAGGTATAAAAAGTGCCAAATGTCATCAGGCCAATGTGGGTCCTGCAATACAGACAGACATTGAGTTATTCTTGGCTTACTAAGCTGTCTTGGTTGCATCTCTCTCTGGATTGTAGTTGTCGCTACTTAAACTCAACCAGAGCCACATGCAACACCCCGTATGGGGTGTGAAAAGTGGTGGAAAGATTCGTAATTGTTAAATTTGTGTCTTTGGTTTCAAACACTTGGCATTTGGAAAAGACCATTGACTCTGCAGTTAATACTTAAAACTCGATACTGGCATGATGACTTTGACACCTAAATTGAGAAATTATAAACCTGAAACTAAAAGCAACCTTTTCAGACTGCACACTTCTTAGTTCTGTGCAAAGCATGTGAAACATTAGCAACACTGAATGATCCATGTCGTAGTTCGTACTACTCCTCATTTCATTATTTGTTCCACTGTTACTGTTTGTGCTTGTTTTTTTGCCATTTGATTTATGGGCTGCATTCACATAACTGCTTTACTTAATCTAATGAGTGCCAACATCTTCCTTGCTTCTTGCCTGCATTCTAGGACTTCTTTATGATCAATAACAACAAACAGGTGAGTGCACGTACACTGCAATAGCTCATGGGGCACAATCTGGTCTCTTTGATATGGTCATAATTCATTTATTTGAAAAAGCCCTATACCAGGGGTCTTCAACGTTTTCAGGCAAAGGACCCCTTAGCTGAGAGAGAAAAATGAAGCAGGGACCCCCCACAACCTGTTCATAGATTCCATATAGTTTCATTGTTTGACAGCACAATCATCAGTGTATTTTGGATTCATGTCAATTTGTGTTTTCAGATATTTAACCACTTGAACTGTCAATACTTAATAAACTTGACCGTATACTCTGTACTTAGTCTGCTCTTTTTCCCCTCTACACCAAAACTCTTTGCCAAAAATAGCCGATCTACAAGCTCTCAACGCCTCGCTGCGTGAGGCATTGTGAGCTTGTAGATCTGCTATGTTTGGCTAAAGTTCTCAGAATATGGACACTAGGGTTCAAGTGGTTAATATAAAAAAGGAGAAAAAAGGTTTATATCACTCAAAGATTTGGAGGACCCCCTGTAGTAACTCTGTTGAAGACCCCTGTCCTATACAGTACACTTTGTTGTATGACGAATAGTGGAAATGACTTATTTACAAGCTCACAACGCGCCGCAATGTGTTGTGAGCATGTAGATATTTTTGTTATTTGGGAACATTTTGAACCTCAACAGCGAAACTTGGACATCTTTGAAGATTTCTGCCTAAAAGTGGGACGCCAGGGTTAATGTAGTTAAGCCGACAAAAATGTCTTATTGTCCCTTGTAAATAGATTTATTTTACTTTGAATAATAGTGTTGTTAACCTTAAGTGGCTGCTGAATCTTTGAACCCAAGCTTCCCAAGTCTGTGGGGAACAATTAACACACACAAAAAGCATGTCTACAAGCTCACACACAATGTGTCACTTGTAGATTTGGTTTACAGACTAAATATAGAGCCGAACCCAGTCAACTTAGTATTCATTCACTAAGTGTAGAGGGTTTAATTGTATAATGTGTTGATAACTTGGTCTGAGAGTGCCATGACATTTTGATGTATTTTTGTGTTTGCATGCACACACAATGTAACCCACTGAATAGATGTTACTGATTCCTTCAAACAGAAAGAGGCAGATGATGTCGACTCTCTGACCTCCAAAAAAGTCAAGGAGCTCTCTGTCATTGATGGCCGCCGAGCACAAAACTGCAACATCCTCCTCTCACGGTATGTTGTTGTGTCATCATAACATTGTAAAAAGAAAAACAATGGCAACGTAATGATGCTGTTTTTAGTTTATTCATATAACAGCTGTTACACAGTTTGATAAAAGAGCGTGTGTAGCAGAGCGGTCCCCCTTTGGCCCAAGGGAGATTCCCCTTTGTATAAGCAATAGATTTTGGTTTCCCATCCAGGTGGTTACTTTGGGGACTCATCCCGGATCGGGTTTCCCGGGGGGGTGGTCAAAGGGGGAGAATATAGTCGAGTAACCGTGCCTGTAGCCCAGAAGCCGGGCAGGGGATTCCCCCGTTGCATGAGCGGTACATCATTGGTTTCCCATGTGGGAGACCGGGGGTTCAAATCCAAGTGGTTGCATATGCTGTCATAGCATGATTTATTGATGGTGTTCATCCTGGACTTTTCCTTTTCCGGTGTGTAACACAGACTGAAGCTTTCCAATGACGAGATGAAGAAAGCCATTCTCACAATGGATGAACAGGAAGACCTACCCAAAGATATGCTTGAGCAGGTACGTTACTGAGTTTGCAGGCGCTCATAACCCCCCAGCGTAGACCTGGTGAATGGATGAAAGAATGATCGCACACGGTTTTATTGTTATTGTTATTTTAATATTCTTGTCCATCCTCAAAAGATACTAAAATAAGTAGAAATGGTTGCTTGCTGATTACAGTTGACAGAGACAGGAACAGTGAAATGACACTGTACATAAGCTATAGAGTTATAAATCCCTTGAACTGTAATTATGTAAAAAGAAATGTATTTGTAGACTGAGCCACCATAATGACCTCAGCCCAGATCTTGAGTTATTACTAACACAGTGGAATGATTTAAAGAATTTAATTGAATCTACCCCATTCTTACAGATGCTCAAATTTATCCCAGAGAAGAGTGATGTGGATCTCTTGGAAGAGCACAAACATGAACTGGATCGAATGGCAAAAGCAGACCGCTTCTTCTATGAAATGAGCAGGTACCATAGTAGGGGAATAACAATGCAAATTCAATCGTCGCGGTTGGGATCTCATGTCAGTATGTAAATCATATTTAAATCACACAGCACTGATGAAGGTTTAACGCCGAAACGCGTAGGTTGCTGGCTGCTCTGCAGCATACCATACCATAAAAGTGCCTTAAAGGACAGTTCAGTGGGTGCTGGTAGGTTCTCTTTTAGAAATGTATTGTAAAGTATGTAAATAATCTCATTGCCTCCCCTATCATCTTAACAAAAGTGAACTTAAACTACACTGTACTGGTTAAACATTAGACTATGCAGTTCTAACCCATGACACATAACAGCTTTCAAGTCGCCGCCGGCGAAAGACAATGTAGCTCAGCGTTGCTATTTAACAATGGTCATTGTTTTCTTGACGTCATCCTAGATTAAATCAGATCACCACATGGAATCCTACTCAACAGGAACATTGTGCTGTTTGGGCATTGATATGGTTTCTGAAAATAACAAAAGAGGTTATAATAATAGCCAGTGGATCTCTGATGTCTTGTTTATGACATCATATTGATGACGTCAGTTTTGCACAAATAAGGAGTGACATAATGATGATGTCAGACATCACTGTGATGTCAGGGGAACCACACTAACAGAATCCCTTTATGCTGTCATCAATATTAAGCCCATATCCAACAGGACTACATATAGGAATGCTCATATATGGAGGCCACATCAGCCACATGAAGGACAAGTAGAGTCTGCACACTGGTTACGCTCCATAAAGTTTATTGCTCCTCAACCAGTGTTGATTTCGTCAAATCATTTATTAGTATTACTAAAACTAAATCAAAATTTGCTGTCAAAAACAACACTGTCCTCAACATTTCAATCTCAATAGATCTTCATCAGGTCCTGATGAAGATATATTGTCCTTGTCTACTTGTCCTTCATGATTCTGCTTGTCTTGCACCTGGGCCACGGATGTGCATGCACTATTCTCTTCATTCACATCAGCCACATACCACACTAACAGAATCCATAAATCGGCCAAGACAGCCCATATCTGTGTGGCTGGTTCTACAGACAGGGATCTCCATATATGGGCATAAAAGGGATGTCAACATGTATGATGTCAGATGTCATAGACGTCATAGGACTTTCACATAACGAATAACTGTGTAAGCTGTTTGGGGTATCTCCATATACTGTACAGTACATTGATCTCCATATATGGGTAACTAGTCCGATATATCACTGGCCAGATGGCCAAGACATGGCGTGACCTCGCTTGTCGCCCTTATTAGGCGTCTTACTGGTGATAATGTGACAAAATGTGAAGAATATTCACATAAAAATTATAATTCACAGTAGGTGAAAAATATTCTTTCATTTACTTCCCTAGCTTTCTGACAGCGTGCACAAAATATTTGCCGCTGACCGTTCCTGTGGTTTTGAGATTAGCCGCAGGCAGACACACACACAGACAGACAGACTGTCTGTCTGTGTAGATGACTCGCCTCGTAAACACGCTGTAAAAATACTAAAGATTGATAGCAATTATAACTTTATTTGTGCACATGGACTGAGCCAATTTGTTAATATCATTGTTGACATGATTTGTGTCTGTTTTGTACATTTTTACTTTTCACTGCTTTTAGACTGTTTTCGATTTGTTTCTAAACTCATGGACGTCCGTCCTGTTTTTAATTTAATACTTTTGTCTCTCGCTCTCTTCTCTAACACTCTTTCTCTATCCATCATCCAGAATTAACCACTACCAGCAGAGACTGCAGTCACTCTACTTCAAAAAGAAGTTTGCAGAGAGGGTAGCTGAGGTCAAACCCAAAGTTGAAGGTGAGGATTTGTTTTTACTTTGGAGGCTTAACTTTGTCACGCATATCTCAACATCCAGTGTTTTATGCACTTGTAGAGCAGTGTATATGACCGTATATTGTGTTGAGGCGAAGAAAGCAGTTACAAAAGTGGATTTTTCAAGAATGACGTGGCCCTCAGTTATAGCGGCTCTCTGCCCCGATTGACATTTTGAAAGATCTAACAGTGCAGCTTGGCAGTGTGTGCAAGTGTGTGTGTGCGCACGTGTGCGGGGGGGGAGCTTATTAGCAGAAGCCAGAGCAAAAGTTGCCACTCCCACAACTGTACATAAAGCACACAATTACATCAACATGCCAGATGGAAATTGAACCACAAGAAAGAGGGATAATGGAACAATTATATTCCATTAGTCACTGCCCAGCCATGGCAGGATTCTGAACAGTAGAGTTGATGATGTTCTTATTAGAGATGATAGCGAGACCAAGCAAGTGTTGGTAATTACGTGCCCGACCTAAAGTTGAATGTAGTGGACTAAAAGGACAATATTTAAATATCAGATGTAGTCGAGTAGAAATAAAAGTATTGGAAATTGGAAATGCTCAAGTAAAGTACAAATAACTACAAATTGAACTTACTGTAAGTAAAGTACTTCAGTGGTTCTCAACCTGCGGGTCGGGACCCCTAGAAGGGTCCCCAAATTATTTTAGGGGGTGCCCAGATGATCAACTTAATGTGCAACATTGTTTTCTCTCTCAACAGTAAACAACCAACATAATGTTTAAGTGTATAGAGGGTGTCTGCACATTTCTAAAACGACAATTTAAGGACGTTTTAATACCTCTAAAATTACAAATTAAACATCGGCCAAATTGTCAAATATTAGAGGCAGAAATTGTGAAAATAGCCGATCTACATGCTCACAACGCCTCGCAACGCGAGGCGTTGTGAGCACGTAGATCTGCTATTTTCACAATAGAACTGTTATACAAAATGTAATGCCTCAACTCTTAGTGCTCGTCAGGGTGGAGGGGTCCCCAGTTAAAATATGATTATTTTGGGGGTCGCGGCCTGAAAAGGTTGAGAACCACTGCAGTACTTAGTTAGATTATAACTCCTCCATTTTCATTATGCCTTCTGTTCACCATATCCCTGTTCCTCAGCTCTGACCAAGGCCTCCAAAGAGATCCTACAGAGCAGAAACCTGAAGCAGCTGTTGGAGGTGGTGCTGGCCTTCGGGAACTACATGAACAAGGGCCAGAGGGGCAACGCGTACGGCTTCAAGGTGTCCTCGCTCAACAAGATCGCCGATACCAAATCTAGCATCGACAAGTAAGAGCGCAAGAAAAACCCCAGGTTGCAACTTCTCAGGTTTTAAAGGGCCTACACCATGCTTTTAAAACTATATTTTTTGTATAAATATATGCTCAAAATTGAGTCTAATGCTGCATTCACACTACAGATATATAGTTGAACGTTTTGCTTGCTTGGTCAATGTTATCTCAATGGAAACCAGCTTTAAAGATACAGGACACACACAGAACGAAGCTTTGGAAGCTTTAAAGCTGGTTTCCATTGAGATAACATTGACCAAGCAAGCTAAACGTTCAACTATATATCTGCAGTGTGAATGCAGCTTTAGACAGGTTTTAACCCTCAACAAACACTCTGACCATTCTTTTTGTTTGTTCTAGCTCTACTATAATGAGGCTCTCCAGCTGCAATACCAAAACGGCCTCTGTTTGCTCAGGGGCGCATCTAGTGGGGTTTTTCCAGAAAAAAAAGAAGTTTTTTGAAAAAGAAAAAGTTTTTTGAAAAAGAAAAAGTTTTTTGAAAAAAAAAAAGTTTTTTGAAAAAAAAGTTTTTGAAAAAAAAGTTTTTTGAAACATTTTTTTGAAAAAAGAAAGTTTTGAAAAAAAAAGTTTTTGAAAAAAAAGTTTTTTGGAAAAAAAATTTTTTTTTGAAAAAAAGAAAATTGAAATTACTCTGCATTGCATTTTTTTTTGAAAAAAAAAGTTTTGAAAAAAAAAATCTTTTTTTTTTTTTTTTTTTTTTTGACTGAAAAAAAAAACGGGAAACGAGAGTGACGTCACTCTCGTCAACTCTCAGAACAGCACTGTTCTGAGAACCCGTGGAAAGCTTTTCATCTCTGTCTGCCCAAAACCAGAGAAAGACACAACGGTCAGAAATAGGACTTTGTGAGGATAGAAGGTGCCAGTGGGACCCCAAAAAAAGGTTTTAAAATAGAAAAAGTGAAAATTCATGGTGTAGGTCCTTTAAGGATAAAAGGAATGGCATGTTGATGATGAAAGCACACGTTGTCATCCCTTTTGTTGTATTGTCAGTGGTGTAAAAAAGAAGTATACACATGTTTTACTTGATTAAAAGTATCAATATCAAAATGTGGAAATACTCTTGTTACAGGTAAAAGTCCAGCAAAATGTACTTACATTACCAAAAGTAGAAAGTACTCATTATGCAGAATGTCCCATTTAGCAAGTTGCATACAATTTTAAAATATTTTGATAATAGCAGATCTACAAGCTCACAATGCGCGACGCATTGTGAGCTTGTACAGTAGATCGGCTATGAAGTGGTGGAATATTTGTTTTGTAGTAATAATCAAAATGTACAAATAACTAGTAATTGTAGTGCAGTAAAAGTACTATATTTGCCTCTGATACGTAGTGAAGTAAAAATACAGAAAATTGGAATTACTCCAGTAAAGTTAAAAATACCTCAAAATTGTGCTGCACTTGAGTAAATGTACTTAGTTGCGTTACACCACTGTGTATTGTATGTAGTATTGGCCTTGGAAGAGTGGCCCAAACAGGTTTGTATGACCAACCGTGCGTGTGTGTTGTGTTTGCAGGAACATCACTCTCTTACACTACCTGATCACCATCCTAGAGAAGAAGTACCCCAAAGTTCTGATGTTCCAGGAGGACCTGCAGAATGTTTCAGAAGCAGCCAAAGTCAAGTAGGTTACTGGCTAATTAAGTTAAAATGAAATAAATGAAATTTTGCCCCCAAAAGAATATCCTTTCCATCCTATATTCATACATTGGTTTTCGTTTCCCCTTTTTGCTGCAGCATGACAGAACTGGAGAAGGACATCAACAATTTGCGCAGCGGCTTGAAAAGCGTAGAGAGCGTGAGTCACAATGAGGCCTATTTTGCATTATTGTAACACGTACTCGTTAGATTGAATGCATATTGTTGGTGAAGTCATGTAGCGTGTATAACGCCGTTCCGCTCTCTTTGCCCTCAGGAGCTGGAATACCAGAAGAAGCGACCGCAGGAGGCGGGTGACAAGTTTGTGTCTGTGGTGAGCCAGTTCATCACGGTGGCCAGCTTCAGCTTCTCTGATGTGGAGGACTCACTCACCGAGGCCAAAGAACTGGTGAGTCAGTGTGCAACAGGCTGGCATGTTTTCCTCCAGACCGGTGGTTTTCAACCAGTGGTTCCGGGTAACCAAATGGACCCTTATAGATCTTTAACTCTTGAGAGCATAACATGAAACCAAATGGACCTTGGTTTCATTTTACATTGAATTATTTTTGAACATCTGCGATAACAAAATATGCTTTAGTTTTGGGTCTGAGAGGCTAAATCTCATCAAATGCTGAATAAATAATAGACCTTGATATGAAAAAGGTTCCAGACGGTTCAAACCATCAATCTGTGTATCCATCGTCGAACAACAGCGTCACATGCAAAGAATAACAGATTTTCCAACTTAACAACGCAATGTGTTGTTTCTTTTGTTGGGAAATCAGTTGTTTTCTTCAAACGAACACAAGGCGTGGTATAAATTAGGCTTCAGCCTACGGTCTGTTCTACACATGGCAGGGTGATGATGGGCCCTTGATGAAGACCGAGCGAAATTGAAAAACAGGAAGGCAAACAGCCTTCCTGCACCTCTGTAACGGTTGTCTTTTGTTGTTCAACTGAGTTGACGCAGTCTATCTGTAGCTCAAGGGTGGAGTCGGAAGCAGGGGGAGTTGTAATTAAAGCAGTTATGTTTGGCATTGGGTTAGATGCTGTATGTGTCAACTCAATACGCAACTCCAAATATGCGTGTTCTGGTATCACTGTTCTAAGAGGACATTGTTTCTAGCTTTTAAGATGTTAAATGCATGCCCAGATGTATGCATGTGAACGTACCCCTGCTAGTCCAGCAGATCTTCTATGGCCGGTAGGGCTGTCACAATTATTACATAATCGTCTAATCGCAATTACTTGACATAATCGCGATTATTTTTCATAATCGTCATAATCGTTTCCATGTTGAAAAATGTTCATATACATATTTTTTAAGTAAAAAATAGTGGAAATAGCAGATCTACAAGCTCACAACGCGTCGCGATGCGACGTGTTGTGAGGTTGTAGATCGGCTATTTCCACTATCAATGATCTTTTTAAAGTATAAAGTTGTCAAATATGTCAGTAATTTCTTTGTATATTTAGGTTATGTGTCATATCTACCATGTGGGCCTACAAGCCAAACAGAAATGTAATTGTCAACGAAAAAAACACAATTAAATCGTTAATCGCAATTATTTGAGTGACAATTAATTGTCATGTAAA
This sequence comes from Nannobrachium achirus, assembly GCF_963921795.1. Classification (NCBI taxonomy): domain Eukaryota; kingdom Metazoa; phylum Chordata; class Actinopteri; order Myctophiformes; family Myctophidae; genus Nannobrachium; species Nannobrachium achirus. Next base: position 48,658,101 of record NC_137823.1, read on the forward strand.
ATGTCGTAATCGTGACAGCCCTAATTGCCGGTTGGCTGTGCACGGAAAATAGCAGATCTGCTATTTAACCAGTTAAACCCTAGTGTTCCTCTTCTGGGGGCGAACGTTTGGTGAAAATAGCCCTTGTTGTGCTTTACCCCAGTCTTTATCCTTCCCAGTCTTCCTACTGTCTCAATTTCAGTTGCAAAGGAAACACTGGGGCACATTAAAGTTAGTTTTATGCATGTGTGTCCCTGTTTGTTCCTGCAAAAAAGTCAAGTAGCACTTTCATCTTGAGCATGTTTGTTTATAATCACACGTTCACTGACCAAGCAGCATCTTTTGTGGGGCCCGCGGCCTGCACAGTTAAATTTCTTAGAATGTTTACTGTGTGCACTGCATGCCTCTGTAAAGTCCTCTTGACATGTGTGCACGCATGTGTGTCCATGACTGGATAATATAGAGCGCAGGATGTCAAGATCACAGGAGCATTTGTGCGAGAGGACAAAACTATATTTCATGTCATTGGACTCGACTGCTGTGGGGAGACGTCGCAAAACATCATCACATTCGCTGACACGTGCCTGTGTATGAGAGCATGAATCACTAACGTGATTGCTTACAGAGTTGGCATTGACATGCACATCTTTTGAAGGTAGATGTTCTCAGCATGATCGCACATCTGGTCTTCCTCTTTTTTTTAACCCATTAAAACCAGGAAAGCATGTGTGTTTAGCTATATACAGGGTTCCCACGGTCATGAAATTCCTGGAAATATTTTGAAATTAGGAAAATATTTTTCCAGTTCTGGAATTTTTTTGGAATTGATCAAGGGTCCTGGAAGGTCCTGGAAAAAAGCTATGCATTGTTTTTGGTTATTGGTTATTACTCATTTACTGCCAACATAAATCCACTTTGAGGGGCCCCTCGTAACTTTTGACGTGGGCACGTGCGTGTCCATTGTGCACGATCTGCATGCACGCCACGGTCAGTTCGCAGCGTGCACGCTTCATTTTTGCTACACTGCCTGTCTTTGGGCATTGCACATAGGAGTAAGCGACTCATTATTGCGCTGAATTATTTTTATATAGTCCTGGAAATTGGGTTAAATATTCTGGAAATGTTTTGGAAACATTTTGGAAATTCATTGGTAAAAATGTGTGGGAACCCTGTATATATCCCTTTGTGCCGTGCTCTATGAGGTTGTAGATCAAAAAGATCTTTTGAGATGTGTGCAAATCTTTGAATATAGGGAACATTTTTAACTCAAATCTTTGCTTCTGGGGATCCCTGAAATACGGCCAAATACATATATAATTTCGGGGGTCCTCCTCGGCATGAAAAGGTTTGAGCACCGCTGTTATAGCAACATATGTTTTTTCAGAAAACTAAATTTAGAGGACATTTGTAGAATAGGGAACCTCAGTTCTTCATGGGTTAAACTTGCTTCGTTCCATAACCGACAAACACATTTGGCCTTAATTTTGGCTCTGGCTCCAGCCTCTGGTCTCTGGCTGTATTCGGCAGCCGGTCACATCTGGGTTAACAAGGTCTTCAAAGCCCCTGGACTTCTTAGTAGTAACCCTCCTCTGATTTCAAAGACATAACAAGTGCCCTGTAAAAAGTCACAAGGTGGGTAAAACATGGTCCCGTCCTGCGCCGTTGTAAACCCGTCACCCTTTCTGTGGCCCCCCAGTTCCTGAAGGCAGTAAAGCACTTCGGCGAGGATGCCAGCAAGATGCAGCCAGATGAGTTCTTTGGCATCTTTGACCAGTTCCTGCAGTCGTTCTCTGAAGCACAGCAGGAGAATGAGAACATGCGGAAACGCAAGGAGGAGGAGGAACGCAGGGCCAAAATGGAAGCTCAGGTATGCATTCAGCATATTTCCATATGCCGCAAAAAACAAGAGGGTAAAGGGTAATTTATGCTTTGTCACACAGTGTTGTCGCTCAAAAATAAGTATTATTTTTGGCAAACGATGAGAACGTATACATTTGAATTATTGTTGGAATCAAAAACGTGTACCATATTTCCATTATTTAACATGGGAAACACCACATCAGCTTGCCTCGTTGCTGTTGATGTTCTTTATCTTTCCCCCATGAATGACATAAACAAGCAATTGTGCATTTGCTCAGTGTGTCATTATGAAGTAGTTGATCTTTACCCTCTTTGATTTACACTATTGCCACAGCTGAAGGAACAGAGGGAAAAAGAGCGAAAGGCACGCAAAGCCAAGGAAAACGGCGAGGAAGACGGCGGCGAGTTTGACGACTTGGTGTCCGCTCTGCGATCGGGGGAGGTCTTTGACAAGGACCTGTCCAAGATGAAACGCAACCGCAAGCGGATCATCAGCCAGAGCTCGGAGTCTGGCAGAGAACGACCGGTCACCAAGCTTAACTTCTAAGTGCGATCGACCTCGCTATCTGGTCCCCTCAATGTACCCAAGCTGGCTGTGGCCACTCGACTGGCTTGTCCTCTCACTTTGTGTCAGACTGACGTCTTCATTCTGCGACATTCTCTGCCACCAACACCGCTCAGCTCAACTTGAATAAACCATGGCCTTGACCCGTTATTTTTTGCAGAACCATTGAAAACATGTTTTTTTGACTCTTCACCCTCTGACTTATGTACTGTATGTTAAAAGGAGCAGAAGCCAAAAGATGTCAAGCATGACCAAATAGGACATTTCTCACTGGGTGAGTGTGAAATCAACCAGGTCACAGAGTCACGTGCTAGAGCAGATATGTTTCCCTCTGGATGAGCTCCAGCCTTCATGCCTCTAGAGTGAAAGCTGGAGAACGTATCCAAAATCATCACAATTATTCGGTAGAATCCATTCCATGCCGTTTCGTTTTTTCTTTTTTTTATATGTAAATAACGATGCACAACAAACTGTGCAGCTAATAAGACTTATTCGTGGCTTAAACTTTGATCCGAGTTTGGACCAGACAAGAAGATGATTCCATAAAAACCAAGGGGCCATTTTGTATGGGACGGTTTTCAACGAGCGACAGGGTGCACTGACGACTGCACCCGAGTTGTCCTAGAGACGTCTGTTGGAGAGAGACTTGTGAGATGCTCCCTTTACACTGTTTTTCTCTTGCAATTAAAACCATACAAGGACTGAAACAATGCATCGTTGGATGGAAGTGGTTTTAAGTACAAGTGAAGGATGTTGGCGGGGTGGGGGGGTCCTTTTCTATTCGACGTTATTGACATGCAACATTTATGTATTGATAGCTGTTATGTTTTACGGATGTTTCCTGTTAAGAGCTGGCCTTAACTCTGTTGATATTATTGTTGAGAGGCTATACTCCTGAGGCCTGGGCCCTCATCTGTAATGTCCTCAACAAGTGTGGACACTCATGTCATAGATTATACATGTATAAATATTATATAAGGTTGACTGCTTGTTACACATGTACACAAGCGTTTATAAGTACTATGCTAGATGACAGTAAAACCATACCCAGTCAATGCAATCCACTCACTCTTCCCGTCACAGCACTGCCCTCCTTTTACATTTGTACTGGGTAGTTCAAATATGTTACTTTCACATCAACTGGATTTACACTGGACAATAAAGTCTGAGAACATCACAGATCTGGAATATATATACAGTAAGAGGACCTTCTGAATTATCCTCCTCCTTTAACCCCCTCCCCCTCTGCCCAAAATGGGTGTTGCCTTCATTGGGCTTTTATAATTTAAAAATTGCCTTCCATTGTACGATGATCTGAGGTTAATAAATGGGAGAAATGTTACTTTGTTTGCTGTTTTTCATTATAGAAATGCACCAAGTTCACCCCCAAAATGGGGGTCTATTGATTACTCACGCCATGAGTTCACACTTAATGATAATATTTTTAGTTTTTTGTTGCATTCCTAAGACAAAGATGTGATAACAATAAATGTACCGGTACCAACATTGATTCCGAATGGGGACCCAAATTTACTATAATACATTTTTTGTTTTAGGAATGCCGTAAATACAAAAACGTATTATTGAACTCAAGTCTGCAATCTCCATGGCGTGAGTAATCAATAGAAAAACGTCATTTGGGGGGTGAACTACTCATTTAATCAATGTTTTGTGTCATGTTTTTTGAACAGACAGGATCATGATTTACTATAACAAGACAAAATGTAGAAAAGCACAATTAATTTTTTCCCAGTGAGATGTACACAGATATTCTCGCCACACAGCCGCCTTCAGTGAGTAGATGGTAAGTAGATGACCGATTTACTTTACATGTTGAGACATTTTGCTTTCCCAGCTTACTAATTTGTGACCTAGAAAAGATTTGTTCACAAATCATCATCATTGCTAGCACAAGCTCACAACACATGGCATCGCAATGCATTGCGAGCTTGTAGATCGATAACCTTCATAACATCTTTTGTCCCATCTTTCAAAAATATTGTCCAACATCATGTGTGCACCAGGTCCAAAGTGGGGGTACTGTAGGTTGGGAACCTGTCTCTTAGCTCCTTCTTGTGGTCAGTAACTGTCACTACAAGATACTCAACATCCATTTATCAGGTGTTTCATTTATCAGAGCGGGGGGGGGGGGGGGTTCAGTGAAGATTTATTCATGTCGAGCAGACCAGAAAACATCAGGATGTCAGAAGAAAATCACGCAGCCCATGTTCTTACAGTACTTCCCTTTTAGTCTCAAAGATTATCCAGGTCTCTCACAAGTTTATATGGAAAAAGCATTCACAGCACTGTCATACATGCAGATAGTTGGAAAGTAGATTTCAGAATAAATGGTTTGGTCTTGATTTGTATTACCGTTGTAATGTCACATACCCAATGCTTTTATTTGGTAAAATTTTGGAGTTTTGTGGTTTGATTTACAGCAACCTCTTCCCTCTGAGGGGCTGGAATGGGAGGTCATGACCTAAAAACAACAGGCCGTGAGAACCAGCTGTAAAAGTCAAGCGGGCCGAATTCCAGGTAGCAATCAGAAATCAAGTTAATGTTAGAATTTACAATTTAACGGAATTAAGATTAATTTAGTGGGAAAAACACATGTAATTCATGTCTTCATAATCAATAACTAAAATGTATATTGCCTGACTAGTAAGGAAGAATTGAGTTTTGTGCTGAATACCTTGCATTCCTCATTCGGTCCAGAATTTGACATGGTGCATTATGTATTACAGATTGATTTATTGTATTCATGGACAAACAAGTGGTACATCTATAGAATGAATAGAATTTATACGTGTCATCAAAGCTCATTTCACTAGAAAACCATGTGTAAGCTGGTCATCACACTCTTGTACAAAACGAGACACGCCAGTGTAGAAAGCCCTGCCAGCAACCTCCACCACCACAGCCTTATAGTCTCCACACATGGTCTCCTGCACAGAGGGAAAGACGATAGTGTATCAGTTAACACAATGGTTCTCAACCTGTGTTGAGACATGGAACATAGATTATAGTACTTATAATTCCCCAAATACTAAATGTAAATAATCAAATACAATGTTACGAAAATAGATTTTTTCGGAGGTAGAGACTAGAGCACCTTCACTTGTTTGTCAGTGTCCATTTACCATACGTATCATACAAAAGAGATTTCAATCTAAACCTGTGGTTCTCAAAGTGGATTTCAGGGACTCTCTAGGTTCCTTTATTGGGGTCTAAATTGACCCTTACAAGTCTGTAACTTTGAAGTTAAGGAGAGACCTTAAAAATGTCAAAGTTTGAAAACAACTGATCTACGGTATGTACAAACCTTCCACAAAGTTAGTTCCTGCCTCTCTAGAAGTGCCCAGCTTTGAGAGCTGTTCATGTGCAAAAACAGTGCACTGTGCAACTCTCTCAGTCACTGTGCACTCTGACTGACCCCAATTACAAGAAGCCTCGCAGAGCTAAGCTACCTCAAACTGATACCAGACCTTTGGCCAATGACTCTGACCATGACAGTCAACCCAGAGTCCTTTCACCTCCTGCTGTCTTATCAGTGGCCCACTTCTGATAATAACTCATCCAACCTCATTCACCTTTTCGTGAACTGAACTAATTGTGCACTCAGACTTGTATTGTGAGACGCTGTGGTACCTGGACAGCTTTTCCTGTGAACTGGGATCCTGTGGCCCCGCTCTGAAAGGTCCGAGTCTGGTTGAGCTGGATGAGGCCTTTGTGGTACTGAAGAGCCACGCGAGCCGTAACGCCAGAACCAGTAGGGCTTCTGTCCACCTGCGGCAGGGAGAGTGTTGTTCTTAATGCTGCATTGTCTTTATTCTGTTCAAACTTTACATTGGTAGTTTTATGCAGGTGAACCTGTGTAACATTCCTGCCTCTTGTGCAGTGCATACTTGCATTTTTTCCCCTTTTTTACCGGTGTCTTCAACGTTTTCAGGCCGGGGACCCCCAAACTGATGGGGAGATGGAGCAGGGACCCCCTACCACCTCGTAGGGTGGGGGGTCGGGGCTACGACATATTTTTTTATTTTAAACAAGTACAAGTTTAGCGAGCAGGGTGGGCCGTACCACTACCATTTCTAAACATACTACAACTGAGAACAAATGTCAATAATATCAACAATCTGTCAATTGCATAGTAATCATGTATTCAAGCTATTTAAAAAAAAATTGCTATTTAAGCAATAATTTCGCCCGGACCCCTGGGTTAAACAAAGGTTATATTGAACCTTGAACCCCCATGAACCCCTTGCCATATGGTGGGTGTTCTGTATTTATTTATGTTTTATTCTTCACTTAAAGGACGACTTCACCCATGTTCTTCAAATAATTGGTCCTCACTAATGCTCATGATAACGTGCTACCATTTTTGTCTACCTCGGTCTGTGTCTCAGAGGAGGACTGTGGACAGTTCAGAAACTCGCCCACCAGTGACATCATCAATGAGGAATCCAAGCTGATTGAAACTGCAGGCTTTCTATTGCTGGAAAGTTAGCATGCTATAATGGAAGCCATTGATTATCACTTCTCACGTTAAATAAACCAAAAATGATTTTTATTCAGGCGGATTTTTAAAGTGTTCACAGCCCTCCTATGAGACACAGAGTGAGTTGATTCTTTTTATAACCATTTTATCGTGAGCAATAGCGAGATTTGTTGAAAATTGGGTAACAGTAATTAAAGGAGTAGTTCACCCACAAAATTACTTTATTTTCCATCAATTACTCAACCCATGAAGTACAATAATATTTTTTTTGTATTTGTCACATTCCCCATCCGGAATCAATGGGGGTACATTTATTTGTAATCAAATGATTGCCTTAGGAATGCGACAAATACAAAAGATATTATTGAACTCAAGTCTTCATGGGTTGAGTAACTGATGGAAAATAAAGTCATTTTGGGGGTGAACTACTCCTTTAAGCTTATTATACTTAGTTGAGCCCTGCGTTATGATTTGTATTGTAACTGACCTATTCAAACTTTATTTAACTCCAATAAGTCTAAGAAATGTTAATTTATTGAAATTCAGCAGATGTGAATAATTTCTCATACTCTAAATAGACGGGACGGGAATGCTGCAAGCCACTGACTATTGCTGTATTGCAGGTGATGGATTCTTGTAATTCAGCAAGGTTACACACTCACGGCACTGTTCCTACTATGTTGTGAAACCAATAAAAGTTTACTCTTGCATACTGTACCTGCATATGGGATGTAACAAATAGAAATCTTCAATCTTTAAGTACAATACCTGTGCCTCAGCGAACACACACATGTTGGCAGTGGGATCGGTGGAATAAACATCTTTGCCATCGGTGAGGATGGTACCATAGAGAAAGGCCAGGTCATCACTGGTTGGGTGGTGCAGTTTCACCTATAGGCAATCAGGGTAGACTGTTATACTTAAGTCAATTGTGATGTTTGTACCCCCCGTGTACAAGACCATCTGTCTGTGCCATCAAGATAAACACATTTTCTTCCTTTCTATATAATCCAGATAATAGCCCTGCAATTCAGGTTGGATTCCTTCTTTTACTTTGTGAATTGCATGGATGACTGATTAACTAGTCCATAGTGTTTTCATATCATTGTCGAGCATAAACCTTGTACTCCACATTTCAACTTTTTATGTTTTTGTAAATGAATGAACGTGACACAAAAGTACAGTAGCTAAAATTGCTCTATAATGGGAAAATCTGTATTGCACAAGGATGACGATTAATTGACAAAGATTCATCGAAAGATGATCATCAAAACATTTGCTTGCTTGACCAGAGCTGTCAAGTCCTCTTTCTCCCTGCCGCCAGCCTACAAGCTCACAGCACGTTGTGAGCTTGTAGATCTGCTACTTTTGGTGAACTGATCAAAACTTTGCTTAATGTGTGTCTGTGGGTTTTATAAATATTTAACCAATGAAAGGTATTAAAACAAGAGTTTGTGACTAAATAGTCTATTGGGACACAGGTACTTTTTTCCTGAAAACTAACACTTTTGGACTTACAACAGCAACATTGTGAATATGAATAGCATGCTTGTTAAGACGGATAGTAAAAGTGGTGTTAGCTGTACAACAGGGGCTCTCATTAAAATCCAGCAGGTGGCGTCTCTCACTACACAATAAATATGTTAGGATTACAGCGTAAACCTTCCCAAACTTCCTTTACTTGCAGGCAAAGTAGGGCTTTGTTAAAGTTAAAATAGAAAATCTACACACTTACAATGGTGAATGCATCGCATTGTGACATATTGTGAGCTTGTAGATTAACTATTTTCCACACACAAAGGCCATTTGGTTCCATTTGTAATTTTTGTATACTCTCAGATTTATAGACCCGTAATGGTCCATTTGTGGAACCCCCTCAAGGAACCTGAGGTTCCCTGGACCCCACTTTGAGAACCACTGGCATAGATTATAATGCAATAAGACTGAGAGAATATTTTCCCCTGACCTGTACTGTTATAATAACTGCAAAAGTCTTACTTTAGATTTCACAGCTTTGGTCACTGCAGTGGCAACATCCACAAGATCCTGCGTCCTAGACTCGGACACATCCAGGCCAAACCTCTGGGCATCTACAAAAGCATAGAATGCTCCTCCATAGCTTATATCAACCACGACATCACCGAATCCTTCCACTGTCACTGTCACATCTGACAAACAAACACATTGTTAATGATAATACGATAATAATAATCCTTTTAAATACTATTTGTAACCTGCGTGGACACATTGGCGACCCTTTCTGTAAAGCTGAAATGTCTCGCTTTCCATTTTCATCAGTGGAATTGTGTTGCTGAAAACAGTTTTGTATGATGTGCTTTTGTACAAATATTTCACACACAAAAACACACAGCAAAATCTACATTAAAGTGTTAATGTATACATTTGTAACGCTTGAGAGTGCATAAATGTAAACAAATGGCCAAGACCACTTTGGTTACATGTGTGCATTAGGGCAGTCACGAATAGTGATTTTTAGTATTCTAATTATTCGACCTCAAAGTATTTGAATAGTCGAATATTCGACAGGACTGGCCAAACTGTCAAATATTAAGTAAGCAAGAGGCAAACATTGTGAAAATAGCTGATCTACATGCTCACAACGCCTCGCGTTGAGAGGCGTTGTGAGCATGTAGATCTGCTATTTTCACAATATTTATCTGTGGAACCGAGTCACATTAATACCTACAATTCCAAGTGCTTGTCAGGGTGGGGGTCCCCAGTTCAAATATGTTTATTTTGGGGGTCACGGCCTAAAAAGGTTTGAGAAGCCCTGGTATAGAGCATTAACAAATTCATTCACCAGGGGCACTGACAACTCATTCTTATGACTTCCTATCTAGCCAAGCTTTATAAACTATATCGTTTTTTAAGAGAAAACTATAAAAAATAAAAAAAATAAAGCGAATATTCGACTTTGGTGAACAACGTCGAATAGTGACTTTGCTATTCAAATATTCTAATATTTGGTGAATGCCCTGGTATGCACTGCACTCTCAGAGTTAACAGGATGTTTTGCTGTGTAAGCATGTCCACATTGCCCCTTGTATTACCTGTAGCAAATGCAAACGCTGGCACACTGTGAAACCTCACCCCTCCTGATTTCCCATCAGAGTACTCTACGAAGGCCTTGACCAGCCCACAGGGACAATGGATATTCACTTGAGTCTCTGGCGACTGTGGCTGCTTGACGACCTTATAGTCCAGGGCGAATCGACCCAGTGCGATGACGGCGTGTCCACACATGGTGCTGTAGCCTTCGTTGTGCATGAAGAGCACCCCCAGGTGGGCCTCGGGGAGCTCGCTGGCCACCAGCAGGGCGCCGTACATGTCGTAGTGTCCCCGCGGCTCGAACATCAGCACCTTCCGCAGGTTGTCCAGGTGATCTCGGACGTAGGCGCGCTTGGACAGCACGGTGTCGCCTTTCACCTCTGGGTACCCGCTGAGGATGATGCGCAGGGGCTCCCCACCCGTGTGCATGTCAACCACTGACAGCTCGTCTCCATCGTGGGGTGGAAGCTGGATGTCCATCTATTCTATATGGAATATACACAGCACATAATCAGAGTGGTGGAGTTGACATCATCACACAGTGTACTTTGCAAGCCAAACCCCAAAATCAATCCTCCAGTTCTAGGCAACACAGAAGGCGGGAGGGACTTTTTTCTTATTTCCACATAACAACTCAAAGGTATATTAATGACATAGTTCAATATTGAAAATGGGTGGTTCTCCCAAGTAAAAGTATCAATGTTGCAATGTAGAAATACTCCGTGAGGGCACAGTCGCAGCGCACTTTTATAAATTCTACCTATGAGGGTGGATTCCGCCAATTTTCTTTTTTAAAGAAATCCACAAATGGCAGAAAACCGCTCCATTCCCATTGAAATGCATTGGCAGAATCCGCCCTCATAGGTAGGTGTGGTGTGACGCTGTGACCGTGCCCTTACAAGTGAAAGTCCAGAATTAAAAATGTACTTGATTAAAAGTACAAAAGTATTGGCATCATAATGTACTTAAAGTAGCCTACCAAAAGTTCTCATTATGCAGAATGTCCCATTAAAAGGTTTTTTCATGTGTATAAAATGTATAGAAATCTTCAAGCAGATCTACAAGGTCACAATGCACTGCATTGTGAGTTGTAGATCTGCTATTTTCAAATGGCCAAACTATATATAGGGCTGAAGTGGTTAATGTGTGTTTTGTAATAATAATCTAATAATAATAATAATCCATCGGTCTACAAAGTAACTAGTAACTAAAGTGTTCAAATAATTAGAGCTAAACAAAGGGTATTTATTAAATGTAGTATATCATATAATTAGATATTCAAAAAAAATCCTCAGAGTGAAAGGTTTTATGGTCATGATTCACCAGGATCCTGGATGGCTTGATTCTAGGCTTAAAATAATTGATATAAATATTTTTTGTAAATTTCTATGGGAAAAATTAATGAGCAATGTTTTAATGGCACCAGAAAACCGCGCCCACTGTTGCCCACGGGGGTTAAGTGGTTAATTAATCATGTAGTAAGTCCATTTCTAGAAATGTAATGGAGTAAAAAAAGAAAGTATAGTGGAGTAGTATTGAGTATCCAAAAATACTCAAGTACCGGTAAGTAAAGTACAGATACTCGAAAATGTACTTAAGTGCTGCACTCAAGTAAATATAGCCTACTGTAGTGTAGTGTATGCTACTGTCCAGTGTCCACCACTGTCCATAACTATGGCATTATTCTGGTCGAATAGCAATGTGTTGCATTGGTCAGAGTGAGTGAAATCACTGTCTTGTTGCTGTTGGAGAACAGAATGTACTTTAACTTACTTCAGATTTTCTTTCCAGGTTTGTGTCAAAGTTAGTTCCAAAATCCTTCTCCAGCTGAAAAAGTTGGTTAAAGTTTTGTGCTTTCTGTCAGATTTCTTCTTTCTCTTCTTCTACTGTAGTCGTTTGCAAAACAAACTAAATGGAGCTTTAGTGCCCCCTGGAATTTCGGATGACCAAGAATCTGCAATCTGCAAATTAGAGTCTTCCAAGGAATTTAGCATGTCAAAGTTAATGTGAGTAACATAGGATGATGATGATAATAATTATAGTTAATACTGATTTAAATTCTTTGGAATTTGTATGACATAAATAGCTCAGAACCATATTAAAGGAGTAATTAAATGACTTATTTCCTATCAATTACACACCCCATGAAACCTTGAATTAATGGATTTTTTTTTCTCTGATTCCTAAACCAATAATTTGATAATATAAGACCCTTGTGTATCCGGTAGGAGACACAAAGAGTTTCCTTTATCGGATACATTAGGGTCTATTATTATCATAAAAGTTTTGGCTTAGGAATGCGAAGGGAAAAAATCCATGCATTCAAGTCTCCAGGGGGTGTGTAGGCTAATCGATAGAAATGTTATTTGTGGGATGGACTATCCCTTAAGTACTTGAATGTTTTTCTCACTGATGCTTATAAGAAGGAGGAGGAATGAGTAAAGGTAGTGAACAGTGATCATTCTTTATTGCATTGTTGACAGATTGATTGGATGCATGCGAGATAATAAATTATTCATATAGCATAACATAATAGACTTTAGACCTTTTGGCTGGTGATCACATGCTTGTGGCCTTATATAATTTCAGTACAATGATTATCCCCTTTCCACTTTTACAACTTCCATAACCTTATCAACTAAATATACAAATGACAAAATTGTGTTTGTACAACCAAGGGCAATGTATCGTTGATTGATTGATTGATTGTGGTTGTTGATATTATTAGTATTAGAAGAATTTAAATGTTAACATGCTATATGTTAACATTTTAATGCTACTTATCAATTTACCCCAAATCAAAGCAAATCCTAATGTTGCAGAATTATACCTGAGTTAAAAGATCAATAAGAATAAAGAAGATAATATGGTCCAGTATTGAGCTTATTCAGGATGGTTGCAAAGGCATAATATATTCTTACATTATTCCATTATTCAACAGAAATTGAATTAATTTCAGACAAATAAATATTGAAATACATATTTACAATCAAACAAATAGCCATAACTTCACAATTCAAGTTTTCTTTTCCTGTTACACATGCACATGGTAATCAAACTAAATGTTCACAGTTTCAGTTCATACAGTAGTTATGCAGAGTTAAATCACAATATCGTCGTTGTCGGGTGAAAACCTTGTATGTCCAAAACCGTTGGTTTTGCATTTATCATTTTAAAAATGATTTAAACTAGTGAAAACAGCCGATCTACAAGCACACTGCGAGGCGTTGTGTGCCTGTAGATCTGCTGTTTTCACTACCTTTGTGCGACGGCCTTGTATGATGAAGCAGGGCTATACTTTGTGAAAAAACATACAAATTTGAAACTTGGAGATACGAGGTTTCTGCCCAACAACGACGATATGTTTGTTCGCTGAAAAGCGATAGCTGTTTGTACCTTATAAAAATAGCTTTCCATTCTTGAAGCAGGTGCCTTTTGTATACCTCGTTCACACGGAAGTAACGACCCATGTAATGAAGTACGTTATACCACAGTAAATACCCACCTTTGAAAATGCTTTGCCAAAGTGGTCTAATTGGTAGTAACATAATTTCTGGTCTGGTCTGGTGTGACTATTCATGACGGGTCCAATACGGGTCAAACTTTTTTTCTGTGTGAAAGGGGTATTAGGCAGGTAAGGCACATTACCGATATATGAGTTCTCCTATGGTTTGTCAGTTAAATTGGGATTGCAGCTGGAAAACTGTCCAAGTCTATAGTCTCCCAAAATGAGATACAAAAATGAGATAAATTCAAATTCTAGTCTAGTCTATTAGGTATTATACTATAATAATTATAGTTAGGGACTAATTGTGCTTTATGTAGGTGGCCTGTTAACCAACTAGCCTATAAATAACATTGGTTTAAATAGACACAGTGTTTTTTTCTGAGAAAAAATATATAACAACATAAATCCCTGGGATATTGTAGTGCTGAGGTAACATGACAAAAGTATTTATTGCATGCCGTAATCTGCATAATGCATGCTATTTCTTTGGTAAACCAGAATCCAGCTGGACATGCAAATAGTTTAAGATTTTTCAATGATAGCCTTTAAAGAAATATGAATTGCAGGTAATCTTTTAATCAATAAACCCTTCTTGATGTTTAAAATTACTCATTATCTCCTTCTGGTGTGACAGGCCTGGGAGCAGCACAGGAATCATGGCTTTTGATTCTCACCTTGGGGGCTGAAGTCTGTGGAAGTGACAGCCGTCTTTTCACTGACAGCAGTCTGAGTACCTCGCTCACCTGAGCCTCCAGGACGGACAGTCGGCCGCCTAGCATCTGGATATCTCCCCTCAGCTCTCGCTTGGTCTCACGCAGCGTTGCCTGGAGAAGAGCTTGTTCTGACATGGGCTGCACAAAGGAGTGTTTGAGTGAGCCCACACTGTCAACCCCGGGGCTGTGTTCAAAGGGGCTTCTCTCCAGTAGCTCCATTGGACTTCGCGCAAACGGGCTGCGCGAGGCCCCGGCCCTGTCAATGCGCAGGTCACTCTTGGTAATGCCACTGTCGCATGAGTCCGTTTTGTACAGGGCGCTCGTTTCTTCACCGCTCTCCTCCGCTGTACTTTTACCAGCAGCTGCACTGGCCGGCTCTCCACCTTCTGCATTCAGGTTCTTGCCTTCTGCAGTTAATTGTTCTGCTGACTGTGACTCTTCAGCCCAGTTCTGCTCTATGTTTGACTGTCTTTCTTGCTCAATAACAAAAGGTGCTGCTGCTGTGGCATTTATAATCTTTGCCCAGCCTCGGCCGGTGAAACCGGCTACAGTGCCCTCTCTGCCTCCACCCCTGGGTCGCATAGGATTGTCAACACCCAGGGACTTATGATCCACTAGACAAGGCCGGGGTTTGAGTTCCATGACCTCTTTGTCACAACTTTGACCCACCTTTTCAGTGTGGATAAACGAACACTGCATAGGAGTATTCTTGGAGACAGTAGCCACACAAGAGACACCGTTGGAGGCCGCCTTGCCTGCACCTGTACTGGATGTGTTAATATTTGTCACAGTGGTGGTGATGCTGCCTGTCGGCTGGAGAAGCTGGAAGGACTGGGGCTGACATTGCTGGTAGGAGTTTGAATCCGGCTGGTGACTCTGCTGGAACTCCATAGTGTCTCCTGGCACCATGTCCGTCTGCTTCCTGAACCTCTGGAAGAGCTTGCGTACAGGGTGGTCGTCAGGAATGGAGAGAGCCACTTCCTTCTTCCGATGCTCCTCCTCCCTCCTTACGTCAGCGATCTTTCTGAAGATCACCTGTAAATACGGCAGGGTCAGTGTTCTTTGCCTTTGGATAGTGACATGAGGTTATGCTCTTCATAGGGACAATTATAAATGGCATGAAGATGTTATGAGTGACAGGACCTTCTAACGTAATTGGGTTGAGTAGATTATGAATTATAATGCCATTTGGAACACAGAATGAAAACATAATGCCCCTCTTTTTGACAAAACATTGTAAAACATGGCAGCACAAAGCTGGGGTGTATAATGTGGCACCCCTGGCGGGTCCTGACACATTAAGCTGAGTTGTACAATGTGGCCCTTGGTGTGATTACGGTGTGCCTATGGACGTCACAAACATGACGGTCGCAAGTTATTATGAAAAGCTCCACCGGCTGTCCGTCACGTCACGTCACACTTTTTCCCTACTCTTATCGCAAAGCAGTACACAGTATCTCTAAAGTCATGTCATCAACATGGATTTGTCCCATTTCACATATTCCCTCCTGATTGGCTACGATTGCCTTCTAAAGTTTGTGTATGCGACGTGACGGTCACCTATCTCCCGATTAGGGAGTCTTACTGGTTACGGTGTGCCTATGGACGTCACAAACGTGACACTGGTGTCACTACTAGTAGTGACACTAGTAGTGACACCAGTGTTGTAATTGTAATATTGGATGACTTGGTAATCGTGATAGCAGATGCTTACATGCTCTCAGAACTATTTAACTTCATTCTCGACTACAAAGTATTTTCTAAATGTGTGCAAATGAATAATAGATTGTCTTATTTTCACCAAAGACAGAAAAAGTAAGCACGATAAATATTTTACCACATACAACTACAAGCGTGACTATATATGGATCAGATTTGTATTCAAATCTTTCAAATTGCTTGACCTTTGACCTTTTATTCTTTAACCATTTGATTTGTCTTCTTCTTAAAGTAATCATATTGTGGTTGTGTTTTAATTTAGAAAATGATTTTAACAATCTAGCTATTTGCGAGGTAATCAAAATGATACCGTTGTAATTCTCGTATTTCGCAAAAACAACTCCTGAGAAACAATCTCAACAAAGTATACATTTACAGGCATTAACAACTATAATATATCATCTGACATTCTGATTAATGTGTAATATAAGTGTTCTTCCTACCCGTTTTCGTAGATTGCAGGTGAGGATTAGATTTCGGGCAAACGAGTTGGCAAAGGATGTGTAGAACTCAAGCACCCTCATCAGAGGCTCTCGTCCGATGACGTGCAGATCGCAGTAGGTTAGTGCCCGCACGTTGGCACAAGCACGTGCCATCGTGGCCTCTTTCCAGAAGACATCTCCAAACACGTCACCTTTACCTGGTTGGTGTCAAAACAATACACTTTGTCACGAAGGGCATAACAAATAAGACAACTATGAAGTCAGGCATGAAATCCACAAGTAGTCCTTTTAAAGTCATGAAAGTCACCCGTTCTTAGTGAAGACTATGGCATTGTTCATTTCTTTGCAACCTTTATAAACTGTATTAATTCATCTGTATTAGGCCTACTGTATATATTGTAATCGTAAAAAGAAAAGTAGAGACAATGCAACACTTTTTTTTATAGCACTTCTGTTCGAGAAAGGGACTTTCCTACACACAAGATTGAACAAAGCCCCATGAAAACAAGCTCATAACAAAATGTTATTGGCTTACCTAGAATGGCAATGACCTCATCGTCCTGGATGACTTCCAAGGAGCCAGACACTACAAAGCAGAGGGTGTCAACACTCTCTCCTATGTGGAAGATGAGGTCTCCGGGTGCACAGTGTGTGGTCTGGAACTCCACAGCCAGAGAGCGCAAGCAGCCGTCGCTGGCCAGCCGGAATGCTGGGTGGTCGTTGAACACTTGCCTGTTCAGGTGAACGCATATGTCTGCTCGCATGTCTTTGGGACAACTTGAGAGAACCTGAGAAGAGCAGATTGAGAAACGATTAACCACCAAAACCCTTGTTCTTAGTCAAAACGGAGCTTACAACTGTACTTGGACGAGTGAATTCAATCCATAAAACATAACACGTGCACTAAAACAGAGGTCTTCAATGTTTTCAGGCCAAGGACCCCTTAGCTGAGAGAGAGATGAAGCAGGGACCCCTACATGTTCATGTTGTTTTTCCCCCAGATATTTAACCACTTAAATCGTTGACACTTGGTAAATTTGATCTTTCACTCTGTACTTGGTCTGCTCTTTTCTTTTTACATGTACCTCTACACATAGCCAATCTACAAGCTCTCAACGCCTTGCGGCGAGCTTGTAGATCTGCTATTTTGGCCAAAGTTCTCCTCAGAATAGGGATGCAAGAATTGTTCATTTAAAATAATTATACTATCACACAAAGATTTGGAGGCCCTCCTGTAGTAACTCTGAGGCCCCCTAGGGGTCCCGGACACCCTGTTGAATGCCCCTGCACTAGAATATACAAATCATAATTATTATTATAAAGCAAAATAATAATAGTTAGGAACTTGCTCTTACCTTATCTGTGTCAATGCCCTTAGACATTGCCCACGTAGAAACGATGAAGTCCATGACCCTCTCGCTCAGACCTTTGGGCACCTGATAAAGTTTTAAGAAGTCACGCACATTGTTGCACATCTCATGGTAGCGGTTGGTGTTGGTGTACATCTGCTGAAAGATGGTGGTGACGTTCCCAAAGATGGTAGCATACAGCAGGGCTGAAACACAAGATTGATGTGTAGAAGAAGGTCAGACACAATGCTTGACAGAGATGTCGTCATGCAGGGATGTTTTACTGGACAAAATAAGAAGCTAGGAAAAAGTCACATAACTGGCAGTAATCACAGTATGAAACTAGAACTGCACTCGGTTGAGGTGCCAACTTGCGTTGTGTGCACAAGTAGGCCATGTACTGTATGGCCTACTTGTGCGCCAGCCGAGCACGCCATGAGGTGCGCTCACCACTGGCATCTCCAGGAATGCTGGTCCCTCATTGGCTGTTATGATGAAGTTGCCAGAAATTCTGGTCCTGATTGGGCAACAGGCTTAAACAAACCGACATACTGTACATACACAGCCGAACGTAGTACTTGCACGCTCTGCTGGCACAACTAAATATAGTATCAACTACTGTGTATAAAGTTGAGGCGGGCGGGGTCTATCTGGTCTGTCTGAGGCAGGCGAGCACATGCCCATATATGGATATGCCCATACAGCGATGGGCAACGGTTAAAGGGATAGTTCACCCCCCCAAAAAAAATCTATCGATTACTCAACCCATGGAGACTTTAATTCATGGATATTTTGTTGTCCCATTCATAAGCCAATAAGTTGATGACCAGCAGTGGTTCCCTATGGAGACACAAAGAACCTGCTATGTTCCCTATAGAGACACAAAGAGTCTCCTCAAACTATTGGCTTAGGAATGAGACAAAAATAATAATAATAATAGTTTTAGGGGTGAACTATGCCTTTAATGTCAGCGTGTATCGCCGTAATAAAGCAATGATTTGGTTTATATTGTGCACAAGACGGAGGGAGGGAGAGATCCTTTCTCTTGATCAGCGAGAGAGAGAAAGGGTGTGTGTGACTGTGTGTGCGTGCGTGCGTGCGTGTGCGTGTGTGTGTGTGTGTGTGTGTGTGCATGCGTGCACATGCATGTTTTTGTCCTTTGGTAAAGTGTGCAGTTGCTTTAAAGTTACACTATAAATAAACTGAACTTAGTTGAAGTGACAATATGCTCTTTATAAATAGTTGGAAGAATATTTAGTTCTGGTTACAAAGTTTGCTTTTATGTGCTTTGACTCATCCTTTCCCCTTCTTCCACGAGCATCATAAAACATTTAATGTCTGTGGTTAAGACAAAGTGTCATGTATTTAAGTACACCTCAATGGGATGGATTTAATTGTAAGATACACAGCATATTGTGGTATATTGCAGAGTAGAATATAGATATGAGATGTAATTGAGTCACGTGTTTGTCTCCCCCTATCTCTCCCTCTCTGTTGCTCTGCCTCACGCACACCATAACAAGCACACTTATACTCACCGCTGAATAATTTATACCCACAATTGCACAGATTTATACAGGAGGGCAAACAATAAAGAGACACTCTGACAGTTGTACAGTATCTGCCAGGTAGATAATGTGCTTCATTTGCACACACAGAATAATAAGGATTCGGGGATGTCACACACACAAACTCACGCAATCGCTCACGCTTAGGAATGCACTCACGCACGCACGCACGCACGCACACACGCACGCACACACACACACACACACACACACACACACGCACACACACGGGCACACACACGGGCACACACACACACACACACACACACACACACACACACACACACACACACGCAGTAAATAGGACAGCTACTGCCGGAGTGAGTCCCGTCCTAATTTACGATGCACATTTCCACAGCAAGAGTGCGCTCCTTCAACTCTGCAATGACCCAAATGAGTCAGTTAGCATCCCTTATTGTGAAGTTTTACCCACTCAAGGGTAAGTAAACGTCTCGGGTTTTCAGACTGGAATCACAAAGTTTAATTTAAGCTGCGTCTCTACTGTAACATGAAGTCCATATACCCCTCTCTTGCCCATGGGCAAAATCTCCCTTTCCTTTATTGCTTACTAATACTAACTTCATCCTTCTCACATAATCACAGGATCCGTGGTGGAAGATTTTACAGGCCCTAATTGCTTCTGACACGTCAGTGAGACTGAGTGATCTTCCTGATCCAAATGCTACCAAAGTAATGGGTGTTTCTCACAATGAAAACCTTGAAGCGCTGCTGTCAGTTTAGGTTCTCCTCATTCATTTTAATGCATCACTCTACATGATGTTGAAAGGAATAGAAGCTCCAAATTGTGGGATTCTAAATCAACTGATAATGCTGTCACGTGGTGCATCTGTAAAGGAAAAGACGAGTAAACTCTTCACACCATGTG
Organism: Nannobrachium achirus; assembly: GCF_963921795.1. NCBI lineage: Eukaryota > Metazoa > Chordata > Actinopteri > Myctophiformes > Myctophidae > Nannobrachium > Nannobrachium achirus. Next base: position 48,678,261 of record NC_137823.1, read on the forward strand.
GCGATAATGATGAGCTAAAATAGTATTGTTTGTTCTTTAGAGCCCAGCTTTGCTACACGATTATATCTTATATTAATTTAGGTTATTCAAGGGAGTAACTAAAGGGAGAGAGATGGTTTGGTAAATTAAGCATGGTACCCCTGTAAATAAAAAATAACAATATTTCTTTCTTTTAGTGGGCAGTTATTCCAAACCAGAATCTCAGTAGGCCTACAGACGGTGGTGGGTGGTGGGTGGTGGGTGCAGAAGATGTCACCTTCAATAAATCACAATCACTGATAATAAACTATCTCCAGTGGTGTAAAACCACTGGAGTGAAGTGGTGTGAAGCCACAGCAGCCACAGCATATTGTGAATTACATGACTGCAGTCAACTTTATTGGAGATAAAGAGATATGGTGTTTAGGATGTTTCTATACTAAAGTGCTAAATGATCTCGCCTTTCTGATCAAATTAATTATCTTTTAATAATAGGAATTAAAGAATACACATTTAGAGATGTTTTGTTTTGTTTGAAAATGTTAATTGTCATCATCAACTCATTGGTAATATCATACTGCAACCTGATAATTTTCTAATTCGGTCGACTGGTAGCGCAGCACTGTACAGTAGGTCACTCACGATTATGAAAATCTACAGTAATACTCATCCCTGCCGATGTGATTCATTGCGGTTGACATGGTGTTCCTTACTGTAGCTGTAGAGCATTCTAAAAGGGAAGGTGGCCCGCTCTGTGGTCATGCAGCTTCATGTAATGACGAAGATAGTGTGAGAATGATTAGACTTGGCATGACGACTGGGAGACCCACACAGAACGATCAGTCCAGGAAACACTCCTACACACAGCAAAATGCTGAGTGTTCGTTTAACCCGGAGAGTGTAAACAGGTCCATTTTTACATTCTCAGAGCTAAGTTAGCACTCAGCATTTTTCAGCGGAAGACCTGTCATCTTCCCTGCTCAGTTACAGGAGACTAAACCTATTATTCATGTGTAGTTGGTGCGCGTTCATCCTAACGTATTTGCTTTTGGACTTTTATATGTGGGAAAAAGGTCATGGTCCCTTTATTAGCCATATACAATATGTATGGTACATTAATGGCAGCTGTTTGATAGCCTACAGGGCCGTGGAGCACATTATCTTGTAGGCATGTAGCATGCAAGTAAATGCATCCAGATTGTTTGCCCTTCCTGTAAGCGTCTACTGACATTGTTATTAATGGGTGAATGAGTCAAATCAAAATAGCATGCTTCATTTCATTTGAAGCATTATAGCCAGTCAAACTCTTTTGTCCTCCAACTTGATTTAATTTATCTTTCGAGCTTGTGTTGCTTAACGTAAAGCACAAACAAACAAACAAAAACACACTCACTATCACTAAGATTAACTTGACATATAATTTAGATAGTAGCTCCTGAACCGGCAGAAGCAAACCAAGGATGAATTGCGTGAACAGACAGAACTGAGCAGAGATTATCTGCGAGCAGGTACATGGTTAAAATAGTTAAAATGCTTAGGCATTAGGTCAGAGCTGGTTATGTTTAGGTGTGGGCTTGGTATATGGTTCGGATTAATGTAAGGATCTATTAGGGTCGTTACTATTAGGCCTGATTTACACTGCAGCCAAATTCAGCTTGAATCAGATCTGTGTCACATCCAGAAGGGAATCTGATTGGTTTAAATGGTCACATGGTCATATGAAACCAATCAGATTCCAGTCTGGAATGGATGTGACACAGATCTGATTCAGGCTGGATTTGGCTGCAGTATAAATCAGGCCTTAGTTAGTCAATGAAATGGTGTGATCTCTTTCTCAAACTCCCTGATTCAGAGTTTGTAAAAACTGGGTACCAGTACCGGTTCAAGAGCCACAACCTATCCTTTACATACTATACAAGTTTTGAGGCTTTGACATCCCTTAAGTGTGTAATTTATGGGAAAGAAGGATGGTGACCAGTAATTTTAGCCGTTTGTTTTTGATAAAGGATGAGGACTGTGTTAGATCTTTTCTTGGAGAACACTACTTGGGCCAAGAAAGGCAATTAGTGTTGCCTTACTAAATCAAGTCAGTGGCTTTCTGATGGCAGATGCCATTCAGATAGCAACTTCCGAGACAAGTGTTGCAGAGTAGCCCTGCCTGAGTTGTGGAAGTCTAATATCTCCCCAGGCCAAGGAGGGATGTCCCATTGGCTAAGCCAGTGGTTTTCAATCTTTTTCATACCAAAGTCCATTATTTATTCGGCATTTAAACCACAGACCACCATTTGATGAGATTTAGCCTCTCAGACCCCAAACTCAGTGTATTTTGTTATCGTTGGATAAAGACTTTGACCACAATTCCATCCTGTATTGATGTGGTACCATGGGAGAGATAACTGGCAAACATTTATCAAAATAACAATTCTTCTACATTCTCTAATTGTGTAGACTTCTTGTAAATGAACATAAGATGCTGCATTCAAGTTCAGGAGAGTTTGGAGCATTCATGGTCTGGAGAGGGCACTTTTTACAGACGGATAAAAAGGGCAGGGGCTCAAGCCCCCTTTGATGTCTATGTGTGCACGTGCCTGGACCAGAACATCCCCCTTGTTGAACTAATAGCAAACATGGTTTCATTAGTGCTGCATCTACATCGTTGTAGGATTACTTACAGCCGACCATCATCATGGCCACAGAGAAGATCTTCTCCCCGTCCGTGGTCGGTGCGATGTTGCCAAACCCTATGGTGGTGAGGCTGGTCATGGTGAAGTAGAGGGAAGAGATGTAGAGCGTGTCCTTGTTGGGGCCACCTTCCCACTGGCCCGTGCCGCTGGCATTGTAGCGATACGGGGAGCCGATGCTGATGGCCAGCTGATAGAGCCAGCTGTCTATCTTGATGGTGTTGGTGGCCTCGTCGATGACCTCGTAGTCTCCGATGCTGTACCAGATGCAGGCCAGCCAGTGGGCGACCAGGCCGAAGACGCACACCAGGAGGACCAGGACCGCCGCGCCGTACTCAAGATAGTGGTCCAGCTTCCTGGCCACCCTGCCCAGGCGAAGCAGCCGGACCACCTTCAGCGAGCTGAAGAGGCTGCTGAGACCCTGGACAGAGAGAGAGAGAGAGACGGTTGACTTGATAGGTGAGACACATTAAGTTGTACTGATTTCAAGGAGTGCTTCTGCGGGTGTCGTGCCAAGTCGGTGCCTTTTGGTTATCAGGGTTTCTGACTGGATTCTTGGAGAATAGCACAGGGCTTAAAGGAGTAGTTCACCCCCAAAATTACTTTTTTTTTCTATTGATTACTCACACCATGGAGACTTGAGTTCAATAATATTTTTTTGTATTTGTCGCATTCCTAAGATTAAAAACATGATAAAAGTAAATTTACCCATTGGTGGTACATTTATTGTAATACATTTTTTTGTCTTAGGAATTCGACAAATACAAAAAATATTATTGAACTCAAGTCTCCATGGTGTGAGTAATCAATAGAAAAAAGTCATTTTGGGGGTGAACTACTCCTTTAAAGTCTAATTAGAGGGATAGTTCACCCAAAAAATAGCTTTTTTCTATCTATTACTCACCCCATGGAGCCTTGAATTTACTTCATTCTTTTTTGTTTTTGTCGCATTCCTAAGCCAATAATTTGATGACCAGCAAGGGTTCCCAATGGAGACACAAAGAGCCTGCTTTGTTCACTATGAAGACACAATTTGAGTCTCCTCAAATTATTAGCTTAGGAATGCGAGAAATAAAATATATATCCATGAATTCAAGTATCCATGGGGTGAGTAATCGATATAAAAAAGTTAATTTGGGGGGTGGACTATCCCTTTAACACTCAGGAATCGTCTGTGTACTTGATCCTTACGGGTCCAGTTTGTACTCTTTCAAAGTTAAATGGACACTCATTTTTTGCTGTGTACTTGATCTTGAACTTGACCCCACCAACACATTGCAGCCTGTGCTTGCAATGGTGGCACAAAACATTTGATAAATGATTTGTTTCTACATCTTTGAAATTGACACAACTGAACAGATAGATTTTCAAGCAACCTCCTTGGTGTTGATAAGCACGGTCCCCAGATCTCCTTGCAGCATTGACAATGGCAATTGCAATAGGAATAGGATTATCAAAGTCTTGTGTGAAAAATAGAATGAACAGAATGTTTCTGTAAACATCTGTGAAACATGTGTAATTTGGAGCTGACTTAACGTGAAATCTCTTACTGGTAATACAGAGTCTTCTGTCCGTGTCGCATTCCTGTGAAAAATTGAAGCTTCATGGAGATGGCTTGTCCTTGAGGGATTTATAATGGCGTCCTCAACAGAGACACAGTAAAAAAAGAAAAATCTATTGTCTCACATGTGAGAATATAGCATTTTTTACGCTGTAAAACATGCTATATTCTCACATGTGAGACAAACGATTTTTTTCATGGATGACACTTATATAGACTCTCAATGTACAATAGGAAACAATAAGACATTCCATTGCAATAGATTTACCTCGTCTATGTTTTCAAAGGCGTTGATGATATCGTACGGCAGACAGGACAACAGGTCAATAACAAACCACGTCTTCAGGTAGTTCATTCGAATCAACTTGGCGTCAGAGATGACCTCTCCCGCGGGGCCTACGAAGGTAGTGTGGAAGTTGAGCACGATATCAATCAGGAAGATAACATCTACGACGCTGTCCACCACCAGCCACACCACGTTGTTGTTGTGCTTGGTCTTGAAGGAGACATTGTAGGGCACCATGATGGCTGTGTAGAAGGTGAGGATGAGTATGACCCAATCCCAGGTGGTCTTGAAGGTGCAGTAGTGGAGGATGATTTGGGGAGGGGTTTTTGGGGCCTCTTGCTTATACTGGGGCAGAATGTCTGATCCCAACTGGAGGGCCTTCAATTCAGATGGGGAAAAAGGCATTCACTATATACTCTCAAATCCAGTTCCAGAATGAGTATTTTTGCACATACAAGGAATTTCTCTCGTGAGGTTGTTGGTGCATTACAGTATATAAAGACAATATTAAAACATATAGGTAAATAATAATACTATATGGTTTATATTTAAATATATGATAGTCTTATAATAGGTCTACAATAATAAATAAATAGTATTGCAGCACTCATCATTTATATTTATGAACTAAAAATCAAATCAAAACATTTTCAAGATGGGTTTTTAATCCTCTTTGATAATGCTCACCTCTGCCAGTCTGGATTGCTTGTGGGTGACATCAGTCGTGTTGATTGGTTCTAGGTGTTGTACGGTGTGGCGATTATTGGTTAGTGCCCGTGTCAGCCTGGCAAACTTTGTCCATCCTGCCCCTGCCCAGTGGTGAGAAGACAGACTGTTGTATCACACTACACACTATGGTGGTAAGTTAACCACAACAAGAACAATACGTCACAAATGAGATACAATTATAATCCTTGACGTAATTTGTGTAAACTCACTGTGGGCATAAAACACCAACATTGACAATGGTACATTTCCACTGCTGCATTTGTCTGAACAATGTATTCTCCCAAATATCTTTACTATGCCAGCAATAAGAAGAACATAACGTTAAATATAATTTGGAACAAATATTTAAATGATGATTATATACTGTGCACAGTCTTGCGTCCTTAAGCAGCAGACTGTTTCCCTGGCTATAAACCTGAGTTGGCCTTTATTTCTGCTTAACGTAAAAGACTTCGTGGCACACAGAACCCCTATAGAGCTGGCGAACTGGACACCAGTCTCCACTGACCCGGACAGATGACACCTGGACAGTTCTAAGTTGTCAGTGTTACATACCAAAAATAATGCCTGTTAAGTCACAGCCATTCATGTGTGTTTGGACTGCTGGCACTTGGCCATAGAATGCCCCTGGGTCTTCTCATATCACATGTGGTTTTTAAGAGCAATGGTAGAACATATCTAAAAATCGGAAATTGTATACAGCGTCTTCGTGAACCCAGGAAGATGGCCAATAGCACTTCATCTAGTGCCGCCATAAGCCAATGTCCTCTTGCACACATTTTACTACAAACAAGATATCTTGAAAACTACTAGCTGTATAAAATGTTCTTCTCAGACGATGGCCCCCCAAATGACCCAATGGCCTTTCTTCTAGAATCTAGCAGCATCGTCATTAGACCAAAATGTCTTCTTGCACATGGTATGGTACCTCAAAATCTATCTATAAGCACATGCATGGTCCACGGAGGATGTCCCCTGTTGATTTTAATCACACAGTTAACTATCTCAAAGTATAATGGGCAGATTGCCATGAAATCCGCTGAGTGTATTCATGTTCCCTGAAAGATGTCTTCTAGAGCCACCTTCAGGGAAAATATTCACCCTATTCTATGAAGTCAAATAGTTCATAATTTCTATGTAACAATTAATTTAAGATTTTATATGGATTGGGTCAAAATGACTTTCTGCCAGAATTCCTAAAGACTTTCCACCATTTTCATGAGGAAATACAGTCTCTTATATTGCAAAGCTTTGACCCAAGCACGGTATGTAAATAGTACTTGCCTTTTGTTGTCTCATCTTCAATGGGCTGCTTGAAAAGTGTGATGTCTCGGAAGGTACACAGGAAAAGGACCACCTTATCGTTTTCATTTCTAATTGGCGCTACCTGCATATAAAGCCATATCGGGGTCCCTGGAGAGGTCAAGATGAAAGGCAAAAGTAATGGGAAGCAAGAGAGCAAAAGTGTAAAATGTTTTCTACAGCAGAATGGGAAACCTTAAGGCATGTCTTGTGAAAATGAAATAGGTATGGACCTGGGCCTGTAATCCTGTTAGGCAATTCTAATCATAATTTGAATATATTAATAAAAAAAAGATTGGGCTTAAAAGGGATACTCACTGTGCTTTGCATACAGCAGCACTTCAAAGAAAGAGGACTCGTAGTTATCAAACGTCTGCCTTATTTTGTCTATAGTTGCCTTATCTGTAAGTTCTCCATACATGAAGCTGCATTTGCAGAAAGGAAAAAGGAGCACATGAAAGACAAGCATTTTTGACTAGGAACTGTTAAATGTGTATTATGTTGACATCTCAACAACACCCAACATAACGCAATGTTGTTTTTCTATTACAGTTTATATTGAAGGATAAAAAAAAAATCCTTCATATCCAGACGGCCTGGTAACTTAAATAAACTGTATCCTTCCCCATCTTACTTGCATGTGCTGCTCCTGTGCATCACTTCTGACCTGTGGTATCCAGACAGCTTGCAGAATCCATCATTACTATAAACCACAGGCCATTCAACTATCTGGGCATTACCCAGCAGGAAACTTGTTTCTGAAAGAGAAACAAATACGGAATTAGTCCAAAACAAGAATTAATTGCTGCATATGTTAATGTGCCCTGGTTTAAAATATCATTTTTCTATGAAAATTTCAAATAAAGAAGAACGAAAGCAAAAACTAAATCAGGATTTGTTTAATGGGGAACACAAAGTTCTGGTCTTTCTTGAGATCTTTACCTCAAATCCTGATTTCCCTGTGAATTATCCCTTGCTCAGCTTCTAGACTACAATATAGTTTATCCATATTGGCCTAATTTAGTCACAATTTTATATTGACTTCATAAGGGCACTGCCCATAAGTCCGAAAGAATTATGATTTTCATAAGCTAGAAAATATCAAACAATAGCCTAATCAAAGAATGTTTAAAACAAACATCTTAAAGGAGTAGTTCAACGCCAAAATGACTTTTTACTCATGCCATGGAGACTTGAGTTCAATAATATAATTTTGTATTTATTGCATTCCTAAGTCAATAATTTGATTACTATAAATGTACCCCCATTGATTCCGGATGGGGGTAAATTAATCTACTCAAATAGAAAAAAAGTCATTTTGGGGGTGACTCCTTTAAGATCCTATAGCAACAGCCTCAAGGCTCAATTCTAACTTATGCAATCTTGCAAAAGATTTGGTTGACACATTCACACATAGCCTATTTGAATCAAATAATTTGATTGTCACATCTGGCTGTCGATCAGAATGTTATATAGGCTACCTACTGTACCAGCAGTTCAACCCAGCATTCTTCTGCCACTCACTCAATAATATCATAATGATAACAATAATTTCAATTTAACAATATGGCCACAAGCAATCTGCAATAGTCCTGGTTCCACTTATTGTCAGTAAAATAATGTTGGGAGAAAGTTGGTAAAGTGCACAAAATGTCTTCCATGAAAAAACAACAACCTCACCTATCATCTGATTGCATACTACTTCTACATGTATAAACAAGAAACGAGAAATGCGCACTAGATGCTCACAGCGCACTTGACTATCACTCCTGTTAATAGCATCCATTTGATGCATGCAGTGTAAATGGATGCACATGCAGAGAAAAGTGCAAAAAAACAAGAAAATGCTAGTTAGAGCATTGCCTTTTCCAAATTTAAATTAAAACATGTATGCTTCTGCAGTTTTCCCAGCATCGTTGGAAGTTGACGGGTCTGGTCAGCTGTCATATTCAATCCAAGCACACTTTGACACTTACCGCTGGAGCGCCGGACAATATTTTCCAGAAAGGTGTTTTGAGGTGCTACCAGTCCTCTCTTGCCCCCATGCATTATGTTGGCGGCCCAAGGCCAATATTAATGAGAAAAAGTGGTTTTGGCAAGACGGCCGTCGTGGTGTATCTGCCCCCATCAGCGCTGTGCCTGTGTGATGAGGATGGAATTGCCTGCAATCGGTTCACGCATGATAGGCTTGTCTAATTTAGTTTTGCAGCCTAACTGAAAAAAGAAAAAGAATGGGGGGGAACCTGAATGCTGAGGCTTCTGGCTTCTCGCTTGCTGTGCGTTTTTATTGTCTGTCATTGCCTGTAAACGGTGTTTTAGATTATTTAGAAATAAAAAGATGTATTATTTGTATAGGCTACTTGTAGGCTATTTATTTCGTTTTTTCTATTGTATTTTATCTTCATGTTATCATTTGCTATATGTTAACTTTGTATTTTTTCTTTATTTTATGAGTGTAAAGAACTTTGAACAATGTAATTTGTGTAGGCTATAAGCTACTAGGCTACAATTACTACTAGTAGTAGACTATTAATATTCTCTTTGATATTCAAATGTGTGCATGCAAAAACTGGTATTCTCTTTATAGCTAAACCTACTATGCCTACATATTTTTTGTAATCAATTTACCTCACCCACTCTGCCCATGCTTTGTAGCTTGCCAATGCCATTGACTGCATACAATTTCTACAATACAGGAAAAAAAAAAATCACACCCGTGTGAAGTGGAGCTGTGTGTGTGTGTGTGTGTGTGTGTGTGTGTGTGTGTGTGTGGATCATGTGTACCGATTTTTGTGACATTTGAAGAAAATATGTAGGAAAAGGAGCAAAAAGTGTGTTTTGGAGAAAATTCAAGATGGCGGAAAATCTATCATGGCGCAAATGGGCGTGGCCTATATGGGGAGATGCGTTATGACCCAAGGAATCCAGGGAAAAAATATTTTTAATTTTCCGACCTACGGTTCAAGAGTTACAGGCCAAAACGTAAAGTGGGGTGTTATGGCGCCACCATGCGGCCAAATGACACAATTATTTTTTATTTAATCCTTGAAATCATTATGAACCTCCTCTCCAAGACTTGAAACTCTAGCCCCTATGGTTTGCGAGAGACAAATAATTGAATGTGAGTTTTTGCGATTCCCATTATAAGTCAATGGGGAAAATTAATTCACTAATAAATTAATATCAATTAAACTATTGAACCTTTCTCTTAGCAAGTTACTAGCCCACGATTCCCGAGTAAGCCGGTCGATTTGACATATGGCGCGAGTGTGTGGTGGCAAAACTGTGGGACTAGTAGCGTGCCGAAGTTTAGGAAGTTCAGGCTACATACAGACACACAGACAGACCCACACAGCCACGTATAGGGAGCCTGTGTTTCACACAGCTCCAATAATCACATTCCTAGTTCATGCTGAAAAATAGCCTAGACATGATATGACATTCCAAGTATGCCCTCTTCTGGCACATAGAGGCACAACACTCAATCCCTCAAACAAACAGCATGTCTATGTTCGCTGGTGTGTATAGTGTGTGTGTGTGTGTGTGTGTGTGTGTGTGTGTGTGTGTGTGTGTGTGTGTGTGTGTGTGTGTGCGTGCGTGCGTGCGTGCGTGTGTGTGTGTGTGTGTCTCAGCAGTCATCCATCTGCCATAGCTGGATTTCAAAGAGGCAATGACAAGGGCCATGTATGCTGTGTGATACTTGTGGGTGTATCCCAACATATATCTGACCTGTGGGTGTATCCCAAGTTCCAACATATATCTGACCTGTGGGTGTATCCTCACATCTGACAGAGTAGTTGACAGGTCTATTAGCTGAGTGAAGCCGTTTATCAAGTAGATGCACACAAATATAGATAGGTTATATATCTACTGAGTGCTTGGATGAAGGGTGCTTGAGGAACATGACATGTAAAATAACTTGGGTATATGGGTTGGGGTGGAGAGTGGGTGTCTTTTAAATTCCACGAGGACGTAGAAGAAGACAATGATAATAATAATAATGAACTAGTCTAAATGTCCAGTTTATGAAGAATGGGCATGAGAAAAGAGCATAAATGTTAATCATCCAACATTGCGCATGGATGAGAATGTAGTTGTGTACATGTAGTGAGTAAGGAAGCTGTATATGAATATGAATAATGCATGTGGACAATTGGGTATATGCATATGCGCAGTTGTTGATAGAAATGAGATTTGTTGGATGTCATGGTTTATTGTCATATTGTAATATAGGACAGTGTTTGTTGTAACATATATACAAACAAGAAAGGAAATAGTACTAAAATGAAATTATATCCAGAATGACAGTATATGTCAGTATGTGAACATTAACAGTGAAACAGTAATTAGGAGAATATGTGTGTTGTTTCAGGGGGGAAATGGCAAAGATCTGTTGAAGAATGAAGGTCATTTGTCAGTATGCATCCAGAATACAGATAGTAGCAAATGCAAAGTGTGTGAGGTAGGCAAAATAGAATGATAGTATGCAAAGTGTCTCTATAGCAGTAGTAACAGCAGAGTAACATTTTGACTGTCTTTGGCTAATAAAGAAGTTCGCTATAAACAATGTTGTCAGCGTAATGCCTTGTCATTATCCAGAATGAAAACTTTTATGGCGCTGACTCTCTTTCCCCTGGACAAGGCTGTGTAGAGTTGGCCATGAGCGAACACAGGTTGAGGCAAGTATAACAACTCGTTCATTCTCTTGGCCCTGACTCTTATTGATGGTAACAGAGAAAGCTGGTGGCAGGGACGTGCTGGCCATTGGGAAAAGCGGGACAACTCCCGAACGGCCGGTTCATTCCTGGCCGGTCCAGTGACGATTGGCCGGTCCAGTGACGATTGAATGGATATCATTTCATTAGGAAAAAAATAAAAAATAAAATGTCGGCCTTCGTTCCATTTTGGGGGCTGGGCGGCCAACAAAGTAAATCGTTACTGTCGGGCAGAAACCTCGTATCTCCAAGTTTCAAATGTATAAATTCTTTCGCAAAGCAAAGCCCTGCTTCATCATATAAGTCCGTTGCACAAAAGTAGTGAAAACAGCAGATCTACAAGCACACCCTGCTTCATCATATAAGTCCGTTGCACAAAAGTAGTGAAAACAGCAGATCTGCGAGGCGTTGTGTGCTTGTAGATCGGCTGTTTTCACTAGTTTAAGTCATTTTTAAAATGATAAATACAAAACAAACGGTTTTGGACATTTCCACCCGACAACGACGAAATATAACTCATGTAATTGGCCCACTATGTCACTTGTCATGATCTGAAATGGCAAATCTTTGAGTAGCAGCAGCGCTAGAGAGAGATCTCTCTCTATAGCACGCAATGAGGGCCTCTCCAACTCTTTTTCCTGAATCAGGGGCCCAGCACGTCCCTGGCTGGTGGATAGGGAACTGTCATCTAATAAAGGTTAAGGGATGCTCATCACCTCTGTCATTATGAGGTACTCTTGGGAGGAAGATTGTTTTACCCCTGTTTGTGCCTATACTCAACTGCAATCTCACACTCGATGACTTAGGACCTGCTTGCAGGTTTCTAATCAGCATGACTGGTGCACCTACTTTCAACTTGAGGTTATGATCATGGATTCCAGAGGGTGTCAGTGATAACAGATGACATCAGTAGGACTAAGTCTGTGCGTGTCAGTGTGACGTAAATCACATACGTGCCCGTATATGGAGATCTATGTATCTGTCAGTCAGTCCTTGTCCTTGTCTCTTTTATTGGTTGGGCAACGGCAGGGGAAGCAGCTAAGAACATAGGCAAAAATCTGAGCTATCCATGTGAAAAAGTTGGAGTCTTTTGCACACATGTTCTTTGACATTGCATGGCCTAATGCTCAGCGATGTTTTTTTGCTTGGTCCCTTGAATAGACAGCAGTAAAACCTGACTTGTGTCCGTGATGTCCACCATATGATTGTAGATTTGACCATAAACGGCCATTTATGTGAAAGTCTGTGCATGTCAGTATCTCTCAGTCCTTCCTTGAACCCCTTTTATGGGCATATTGGTTGGATCAGCGGTTCTACAAAAAAATTGTTTTGTAACTGTAGGCATACATCATGCAAGTACAGTAACAGCAAGGGAAGTAGCTAAGAACGTATAGGCAAAAATGTGATCTATCCGTGTGTGAAAATTGGAGTCTGTAGAACCAGCCATGTGCTGTGAAACCCGTGACATGCTGACTCGGGACCCCGAGTCAGCGACCCCGGTCTCGACCTCAATTAGTAGTAGGGATATTTTATTTATGGAATGTCTTAGCTGTGTTTGTTTCTTTGTTTGAACATTAATACATTTTTTTTCTTTTTTATTTCTAAAAATAAAATGATTTTTGGGGGAGGGAAAATGGGATTTTTACTTTTAGTCCCATAAAAATAGGCCCCGTGACCCACAGATGGGTAATAATAGTATTTCAACCAGAGTCCAGTAGTTGGCGGTAGTGGAACATGTTGGATGTTGACAGAGAGAACAGAAGCACAAGCAGTGCAGGCCGGAGGTCCGTGAAGTCAGCTGCATTAGCGTTTCCGGCCTGCCAGCTGGCTGCATTAAGCGAAGCTCCAGCCTTCAAAATAAAAGTCAACTAAATAATGTTTATTTAAAAGACACAAATGTATTTAAGAAGTACGTGTATGATGTATGTCTCTATACTAGTGTACTTCTAATTGTCCTAACACATTTTCCAGGTTCTTTCAGATTGAAATTCGTGGTATGCGAGCCATTAAAGGCCACTTAACAAGTTAATTCCATTCTTTCTATTGTAATCCATAGAAGAGCTTCAATTGGTTGTTGACACAAGTAGGCTACATCTAATGAGGTCCAGTTACTTAATAATTATCAATTTTACTTTATCTGTTTATTTAGATTGGGCAGATGTAATGGGCTACTATGGGCTATATTAATGTAAGTAATGAAAATACACCGTGTGTGCATGTACACCAGGGGTCTTCAACAGGGGGTCCAGGACCCCTATCGGGTCCTCAGAATTACTACAGGGAAAGGCACCAAATCTATGTGTGATAGGACCATTCTTTTAGAATAAATGGACAACCCTCTCATCCCTTTTCTGAGGAGAACTTTAGCCAAAAATAGAAGATCTACAAGCTTGTAGATCTGCTATTTTTGGCAATAGGTTTGGTGTTGAAGTGAAAAAGCCGGAGACCAAGTACAGAGTGAAAGGTAAAATGTACTAAGTAAAAGATGGAACAAGGATGTAAGGAGTTCAATATAAAAAAAAAAGAAAACGCCCCCAAAAGCTCTAGTGGGCACTAGACAGGAGGCGGCTCTTTGTGTTGGCACTTTGAACACACGCAAAAAAGTGACATTTTCAGACAATTTCAAACTCTAGTTGGCGCTGGAGAGCAGGCGGCTCTTTGCGTCGGCACTTTGGAGACACGCACGCGTTCGGGGAGACCTCCTCTATCACTCCACACTCTCCGCTAAGCAGGAGAGGTGTAAAATCAATTTCTGTTGGCTGTCCAGTGCAGCCACTCGCTCAAAATAGTGGCATTTTCAGGCATTTTCAAACTCTAGTTGGCGCTGGAGAGCAGACGGCTCTTTGCGTCGGCACTTTGGAGACACGCACGCGTTCGGGGAGATCTCCTCTATCACACCAAACTTTCCGCTAAGCAGGAGAGGTGTAAAATCAATTTCTGTTGGCTGTCCAGTGCAGCCACTCGCTCAAAATAGTGGCATTTTCAGGCATTTTCAAACTCTAGTTGGCGCTGGAGAGCAGACGGCTCTTTGCGTCGGCACTTTGGAGACACGCACGCGTTCGGGGAGATCTCCTCTATCACACCACACTCTCCGCTAAGCAGGAGAGGTGTAAAATCAATTTCTGTTGGCTTTCCAGTGCAGCCACTCGCTCAAAATAGTGACATTTTCAGACATTTTCAAACTCTAGTTGGCGCTGGAGAGCAGACGGCTCTTTGCGTCGGCACTTTGGAGACACGCACGCGTTCAGGGAGACCTCCTCTATCACTCCACACTCTCCGCTAAGCAGGAGAGGTGTAAAATCAATTTCTGTTGGCTGTCCAGTGCAGCCACTCGCTCAAAATAGTGGCATTTCCAGGCATTTTCAAACTCTAGTTGGCGCTGGAGAGCAGACGGCTCTTTGCGTCGGCACTTTGGAGACACGCACGCGTTCGGGGAGATCTCCTCTATCACTCCACACTCTCCGCTAAGCAGGAGAGGTGTAAAATCAATTTCTGTTGGCTGTCCAGTGCAGCCACTCGCTCAAAATAGTGGCATTTTCAGGCATTTTCAAACTCTAGTTGGCGCTGGAGAGCAGACGGCTCTTTGTGTCGGCACATTGGAGACACACACGCGTTCAGGTAGACCTCCTCTATCACTCCACACTCTCTGCTAAGCAGGAGAGGTGTAAAATCAATTTCTGTTGATTTTACACCTTTGTACATTATGTGGTGACCAGGCTGTACCTAGTCTGGGATCACTTCACTTTTCGGGTTTGTAACCGGTCTGGAGCGGAAACCACAAAACGTCATGTTGTAGTACTCAAGGACTACAATTTGGCCGGAAATATCCACCGGAAACAGTTTTAACCGAAAATAATTCCCCTGCGCTCAAGGACATACTTTTATGGCCTACCTAATAAACTCCTCGATACGGAGTAGTTTTGCTTTTGAAAAAATAGTTTGGTATATGCATGTTTTAGTCCAACTTTTAGCGACCGGCAAAACCACACTAGGCTACTCAAGCATTTTAATAGGGATTGGGGAAACAAACGGTGGGAACCAAATCAAAGCGACGCCGCTTCTTCTAGTGGTTTCCGCGCTTTAGGCGGAAACCAAACGGTCTGTTGTGAACGAACACCAGGCTCTCTCCCGGGAGAAAGCCTGGTAGGCGAGGTT
This sequence comes from Nannobrachium achirus, assembly GCF_963921795.1. Classification (NCBI taxonomy): domain Eukaryota; kingdom Metazoa; phylum Chordata; class Actinopteri; order Myctophiformes; family Myctophidae; genus Nannobrachium; species Nannobrachium achirus. Next base: position 48,693,669 of record NC_137823.1, read on the forward strand.
AGGCTGTACCATCTAGAAGGAGTGGCTGCACTGGAAAGCCAACAGAAATTGATTTTACACCTCTCTTGCTTAGCGGAGAGTGTGGAGTGATAGAGGAGATCTCCCCGAACGCGTGCGTGTCTCCAAAGTGCCGACGCAAAGAGCCGTCTGCTCTCCAGCGCCAACTAGAGTTTGAAAATGCCTGGAAATGCCACTATTTTGAGCGAGTGGCTGCACTGGACAGCCAACAGAAATTGATTTTACACCTCTCCTGCTTAGCGGAGAGTGTGGAGTGATAGAGGAGGTCTCCCCGAACGCGTGCGTGTCTCCAAAGTGCCGACGCAAAGAGCCGTCTGCTCTCCAGCGCCAACTAGAGTTTGAAAATGCTTGAAAATGCCACTATTTTGAGCGAGTGGCTGCACTGGAAAGCCAACAGAAATTGATTTTACACCTCTCCTGCTTAGCGGAGAGTCTGGAGTGATAGAGGAGGTCTACCTGAACGCGTGCGTGTCTCCAAAGTGCCGACGCAAAGAGCCGTCTGCTCTCCAGCGCCAACTAGAGTTTGAAAATGCCTGAAAATGTCACTATTTTGAGCGAGTGGCTGCACTGGAAAGCCAACAGAAATTGATTTTACACCTCTCTTGCTTAGCGGAGAGTGTGGAGTGATAGAGGAGATCTCCCCGAACGCGTGCGTGTCTCCAAAGTGCCGACGCAAAGAGCCGTCTGCTCTCCAGCGCCAACTAGAGTTTGAAAATGTCTGAAAATGTCACTATTTTGAGCGAGTGGCTGCACTGGAAAGCCAACAGAAATTGATTTTACACCTCTCCTGCTTAGCAGAGAGTGTGGAGTGATAGAGGAGGTCTACCTGAACGCGTGTGTGTCTCCAAAGTGCTGACGCAAAGAGCCGCCTGCTCTCCAGCGCCAACTAGAGTTTGAAAATGCCTGAAAATGTCACTATTTTGAGCGAGTGGCTGCACTGGAAAGCCAACAGAAATTGATTTTACACCTCTCTTGCTTAGCGGAGAGTGTGGAGTGATAGAGGAGATCTCCCCGAACGCGTGCGTGTCTCCAAAGTGCCGACGCAAAGAGCCGTCTGCTCTCCAGCGCCAACTAGAGTTTGAAAATGCCTGGAAATGCCACTATTTTGAGCGAGTGGCTGCACTGGACAGCCAACAGAAATTGATTTTACACCTCTCCTGCTTAGCGGAGAGTGTGGAGTGATAGAGGAGGTCTCCCCGAACGCGTGCGTGTCTCCAAAGTGCCGACGCAAAGAGCCGTCTGCTCTCCAGCGCCAACTAGAGTTTGAAAATGCTTGAAAATGCCACTATTTTGAGCGAGTGGCTGCACTGGAAAGCCTACAGAAATTGATTTTACACCTCTCCTGCTTAGCGGAGAGTCTGGAGTGATAGAGGAGGTCTCCCTGAACGCGTGTGTGTCTCCAAAGTGCCGACGCAAAGAGCCGTCTGCTCTCCAGCGCCAACTAGAGTTTGAAAATGCCTGAAAATGTCACTATTTTGAGCGAGTGGCTGCACTGGAAAGCCAACAGAAATTGATTTTACACCTCTCTTGCTTAGCGGAGAGTGTGGAGTGATAGAGGAGATCTCCCCGAACGCGTGCGTGTCTCCAAAGTGCCGACGCAAAGAGCCGTCTGCTCTCCAGCGCCAACTAGAGTTTGAAAATGCCTGGAAATGCCACTATTTTGAGCGAGTGGCTGCACTGGACAGCCAACAGAAATTGATTTTACACATCTCCTGCTTAGCGGAGAGTGTGGAGTGATAGAGGAGGTCTCCCTGAACGCGTGTGTGTCTCCAAAGTGCCGACGCAAAGAGCCGTCTGCTCTCCAGCGCCAACTAGAGTTTGAAAATGCCTGAAAATGTCACTATTTTGAGCGAGTGGCTGCACTGGAAAGCCAACAGAAATTGATTTTACACCTCTCTTGCTTAGCGGAGAGTGTGGAGTGATAGAGGAGATCTCCCCGAACGCGTGCGTGTCTCCAAAGTGCCGACGCAAAGAGCCGCCTCCTGTCCAGTGCCCAATTTGTAAAGGCTATGCACTCCAGTGAACTGCATTTATCCATTTATAATGTTTTTCTAATGTTAATAAAACGTTTTTTTTTACCCAGAAACACAATTAGCATTGTGTGTGTTCGTTTTAATGCTTAATCTATATTTTGAATGTGCATATCATGGGACAATTACTCGTTTTTCAACATTTTTCAATTGCCTCAGGGTACTCTTATTCTGAAGAGATCGGCACCGGAAGTCTTATTGCAGCTGACGCTAATGCAGCTGACTTCACGTAGGCGCAGGCCGGGCGGGCAGGAAGAGGCAGCAGATGCAGCAGAGCCGTTGACGCAGTTTTTAATGATAGCCTATTCTTCACAAATAACGGACTTTGGAAGCACGTTCCTCAACTCGGGCGCACGTCATTCGGCGCATTTAAAAGCGCAGCGTTGCTAACACACTGCAGGCAGTGTTGTTGCCTGCACCAAAATACTTGTGTTTCTTTGTTCTTCTTTATCGTGCGACAATGTGTTTTTGTAGACCCGGCTCAGTGGAAATACAAATTTAAATAACCCACTGGCCTATTAATTAAGTCATATTCCGTTTTTCGTGGGACAGCTACAGGTTGGTTAATCTCATCCGATGGAAATGGTCTCATTTTGTTGTTGCCGTAGGCCGATATTTTAGAGAAGAGTATATTTATAAAGCCAAGGCAGGTTCCTCTGTAGCCCTAGAATGGCGAAAAACGCGATAGAGACGTTCAGCGGGCTGTGCAGTTACCTACAAGACCCCTGTCATGTGGCGAGGTTCCAAAAGCTCTGCGGCGTGAAGGGGACGTTCTCCAAACTGTCAAAGGAGACAGCAGACGGCGAGCTGTTGTCGAACAATGTGTCTGATCATGATGCCGTACAAGAAGAACATGTCCGGCAGAGAAGAGGACAGGACAGCTCAGAGCCTGCTGCCACTGGTGAGAAAAGTAGGCTACTCAGATGTTTTACTTATTGTAATCACTTGATACTGCAATGTAGAAATACTCTGTTACAAGTAAATGTCTGGACATCTAAATTTACTTGAGTTAGGGTTAAGTACAAAAGTATTGGCATCAAAATGTAAGCCTATCAGTAGCTAAAGTAGAACATACTCTTTGTGCAGAATGTCCCATTTCACAAGTTTTGTTTTCAAAATGTATAAAATGAAAATAGCAGATCTACAAGCTCACAATGCGTTGCATCGCAATGCATTGTGAGCTTGTAGATATATCGGCTATTTTCAAATGGCCTAAAAGGTCTGAGGTGGTTCATGTGTGTTTTGTAATAATAAGATAATAATCATGATCTACAAAGTAGCTAGTAACTAAAGTTTACAATATTTGCCTCTGAGATGTAGAGTAGAAGTAAAAGTATACAAAATTGGAAATACTCCAGTAAAGTAAAAATAACAAAAAATTGTACTTGAGTACAGTACTTGAGTAAATGTACTTAGTTACTTTACTCCCCTCCCCTGTCTGCTACAGGGAACGGGACAGTGTCTGCAGCCGGGGAGCAGCAGAGCATCCAGGCGGCGTCGGATGATGCCAGGGCAAAACCCCTGAGGAGAAACTCGCTGACCGGCGATGTGGGCCAGGAGTTCATCATCCACAACAGATTCCTCTTCTATCTCTTCACGTTCGGGACTGAGCTCGGCAACGAGATGTTTTTTATAATATTCTTCCCGTTCCTCTTCTGGAACGTCGACGCTCTCGTCAGCCGGAGACTGATCATAGTGTGGGCCTGGAACCTTTTCATAGGACAGTCCACTAAAGATTTAGTGCGCTGGTCGCGGCCCGCATCCCCTCCCGTGGTGAAAGTCGAGGTGTTCTACAACTCTGAGTACAGCATGCCCTCGACACATGCCATGACTGGCACAGCCATACCCTTCTCTCTGTTCCTTCTGTCATATGGACGGTGGGAGGTAAGGAGTGCACACAATAGAGGCAGTGTTTGTCAAACTTTCACATTTCAAGGTCTCCCCTTAACTCTGACAGTGTACAAATGGACCCGTTAGGGTTCATTTGGTTCCATTTGTACACTGTCAAGAGTTACAGACTTGTATGGGTTAATTTAGACACCCCTAAAGGAACCCACAGAGTCCCTGGAATCTACTTTGAGAACCACGGCGATAGAGCAGATACTAGACTACATGCATTGAACTCATTCTTGGCCAACGTGCAACATTGTTGTTATCAAGCGTACACAGGATGCACATTGCACATTCCATAATGGGGAGTTCACCTGAAGTGCCTTCGAAGAACAAGAAAGAAACACAATTGTTACACACAGGGCAACGAAATAGCCTAGTTATGCATAACTTAGATGAAAACAGTAACAGTTTCATGTAAAGACATTTAAAGAAATGTAAACTATTGAAAATCACCTGACTGTAGACATGGAGAGCAGTCATGTGGGCAAAATTATATTTACATCACCCAAAAAGCATTGCAACAGGAAAGGGACATCGCTGTCACCCAAGTATAGCACATTCATGTACTGGCCTTTTGCTAATGTGCTAAAAGTAGTAGGTCGTCCATTAAATTAGATGATGGAGTTTAGTGTAGCCTGATCGTGGTGAATATGATGGATCTCTTGAACATTTCAGTTTTCTAAAAGGTCCCAGCAAGTAATAATGATTCATTTTATGATATCATTTTATGCTCTCTTCGTCTCTTATAGTATCCCTTCCTGTTTGGTTTGTGTGTGGCTGGCTGTTGGAGCTTCCTGGTCTGTGTAAGCAGAGTCTACATGGGCATGCACTCTATCCTGGTAAGCATATCAAGAGAGAAGTAATCCCCAGGGATCCTCCACATACAGTATATGATTTATCTCTAAAGCATGATCAATGAACTGGGTTCAGGATAATAATTACCATTACAGTTTACAGTTTAGGCATTTAGCAGACGCTTTTAATCCAAAGCGACTTACAATAAGCAGGTAATACACATCACTATAATAAGCAAGTCAGTACATTAACAACAATATAACATATCTATACTATAATTTTGCGAATGAGTGAGTGAGTGAGTGAGTGAGTGAGTGAGTGAGTGAGTGAGTGAGTGAGTGTCTGTCACAGTGTTTCTCCTCAGTGGCTGGAGCAATTGTTCTGGCCCTGTTACAGATGTTGTCAAAAAATCATGCAGATCGGTACACAGTATCTCTGTAGCCGTTAAATGGAACGGGTATTTCTTACATTGATGCTCCTACATATTAGCATGCAAGCACCAGTTAAAGTTACTTTCCATCCCTCATATACTGTGTGCACAGTGCACATCCCATAACCCACACACTGCACATCATTTCGGAGCTCATATCTTTGAACGGGTAAGGGCTAGTATAACAAATGCATAGGAATATCAATCTATAAAAAACTATAACATAGGTAGACCACGCACCTAATCAGTAAAAGAAGAAAAACGTATATAACCTAAAAAATGCTATCTAGCTTCATGTTAAAACATGCCTGGATGTTCAGCCAGTAAGCGTACAGACCATAATGCTCCTCCTTGGTAACGTATAAGGAAGGATCTGAGTTTGAATCCGACACTCATCTGGTCTCTCTGCTCTTGATTATCTGTCTCTCTACACTCTCCTAAAGGAAATTAAGAGTAAACGCCACAAAGAGTCTGTGATTCATCTTCCTGTTGAATAGCTGACTGCAGTGCTTGTTGATTAGCTGACTCATTTCCAAAAATAAATGCATACACCCTAGTGTAACAACAAAATGATATTATCACATGGTATCATTTTGGCTTACTGTCTGTATGTAAATGAATGTCCACACAAAGCTCTATTCACTAGGAGAAACCAAGCATCAGACAAAAAATAGGTTTAAGGTTGTTTATTATAAAACCGAGAGTATGGTCGTTTATGGGCGCATCGCATGCGTGACATGAGATGTGCAGCATAAGAGATGTGCAGCATAAACGGCCAAGAATGCAGAGTGCTATGGTCATCTAAGGTCAGCACTACACGCAAGGGTGCAGTGTGCAGATTAGATGGCCAAAGGCACGAACAACATTTAGCTTTTGGTGTATGGTCGTTTATGGGCGCATCGCATGCGAGGCATGGGATGTGCAGCATAAACGGCCATAATGCTGAGTGCGAAATAGTCATCTAAGGACATCGCAACATGCAAGCGTGCTTGTGCGGCTTAGATGGCTAAGACGCCCGATCGGCATGGGGGAGACGGCACAGTCATCGGGGCATGAATGACGTAGGTGCCGGCTAGGTCATCGGGGCATGGATGACATGGGGGTGCCAGCGTGGTCATCTAAAGTCACGCACCATGCAAGCATGGTGTGTGCAGATTAGATGGCCAAGGGCATGAAATGACACTCTGAGTGCGTGGTCATCTAAGGTCAGCACCACACGCAATCGTGTAGTGTGCAGCTTAGATGGCCATGGGCACGAGAATGGCATTTGGGTGCTGGCATGATCATCGAAGATCATCACCACACGCAAGCGTGTAGTATGCAGCTTTGATGGCCAGGAGCTCGGACGGAGGATGGCAGGCGTGAGGAGGGAGGTTCCGGGGGGTCGTAGACCCAGATACTTTGGCTTAGGGGTCAGGAGCACGCGACAGTGCTGAAGCAGGTGGAGAGACCCCACCTGGAACCTGTAGAGAGGATAGAGGTAGAAAAGAAAAGAAGAGGGAGGGAGGGTGGGTGGGATACTGGAAACTATGCACACCGCCATTTTTTCAAGTTGGGTTTTTATACCACCGTGGTTGGTAGAGGAGGAATTGTCAGCTTGATAGGAGATGGGTGAGTGGTTGGCACAGGGTGGCATGGGTGGAGTTACCAGTGGCTGGTTAGAGTTGGTTGATTGTCCTCTGCTTGGCCACACCTCCCGAACTTCTGTTGTTCCAACTACATTAATTATAACTATAAAGATATTGTTTTAAAAATCGCTCGAACACAAGTTGATGGCAGAGTCTACACCACAACTGTCTATAACCATGATAGTGGTGAACGATATAGTTATAGTTATAGCGCTTGGTATACAGTCGATGGCCCTTAAAGGATAATTCTTATTCAACTATAGGCATAGATAGAATATGCTTAGAATATTAGATTACAAAACATTTGTATGAATCACTCAGCGTTGTTTAATTTTGTTGGAATATAATCCTGCCTATAGAATTCATATATTACTGTATGTTAAAATAAAGAGAATTTGCATGATGCACAGGAAGACATCTTGAATGAGGGGTGCACGATTGTGACCTTGCAATCAGCTAATTGTTTTAGTGTTAAACAGCTCTATATTCTGATTGTAATCATTGCTATTGTGTGTTTATTCAAACAGGTCTTTCTTTAGTAAACAGAAAAAAGCTGACAAAATCGGAACTGGAACTGGGGGGGACGAGGGGTGGGGGTTTGGGCTTTATTTATAGCTTTACAGTAGAGACAGACAGGAAACAGGGGGAGAGAGATGGATAGCAGTCTGGGCCCCTTTTAACTAAATACGTTTTGTTTTAAACCAAAGAATATCGCTTACGCTACCCTAATTTAAATCTTGGATGAAATGTGTCCTTTGAAAACGGCTGCAGTTGCTTGGTTGACATATTTACCTTGCACTTGTATTTTCTGACATTGCTGACATAAACATAAAACCGTTTCACCTACATTAACACATACTCGAGTCGTACTGTCTATGAGAACACCTCAGCATAAATTCCACTTGAGTTCAAAAACACAAAGTGCATGCTTTTCCCTTTGCCATATCCCCAGTATCTGTTCACCATATGCCACACAACATATATTGGTGATTGGTGCTCTGTTTAGATTAGATTAGAACAATAGCCACACAACCTGCATGTTGTGTGGCTATTGCATGTTCCCCTTGCCTATCAGCAACCTGACGCCACACCATCATCATGACATCAGAGCAAAGTGCATCAAATGAGACATGGAAGGAGAGATGTTATGACTGTGACTTTTCAAGTTTTTTTGTTTTATTGCAGCGAGAAAGCCTGTCCCGTAGATCAGTGGTTGTCAACCTGTGGGTCAGGACCCCCTGATCTGTGGTATCAACCAAGTCAAACTAAATTGAATGCCTCAACTCTTACAATTCTAAGTGCTTGTCTGAGTGGGGGGGTCCCCAGTTCAAATATGATTATTTTGGGGGTTCAGGGCCGGAAAAGGTTGGGAACCACTGCCGTAGATTACACGTAACATTAGAAAACATTCTATAAATTTCACAGGGCACCAGGTGGTTAGAAGTTACTTTCTAGATCCATTTGACAGACACATTCAAATGAGAGGAGAGGTGCCAGTCATCTTTGAATACTGATGGCACCGTGCAACACTTGTAGCTGTTTCCTTGTTTTTAAAATATATTGCAAGTCAAAGTCATCACATCTCAAGGTTTAATTCTATTTTGGTAGTTAGAAGATTGAACCAGAATTGTATTTCACAGAATTGTATTTTTGTATTTAAGAAAGTCACGTTTACATGCTTCAAATTGACACTTTACTTTTACAAATAATTTGTTATACAATGAATCCATCCATTAACTTTTAAGAGTGCTTTTCACATGTTTTGTGTTTCTCTCTTTCAGGAGGTAATCACTGGCTTCCTGTATACCCTTCTTATCCTAGCCTTCTTCCAGCCAATTTTGGACCAGATAGACACCTTCTACATGACAAGCCACCATGCACCACTTGTCAGTGTGGTCATTCATGTGAGCTTTGGTCTTGTGGCCTTCTCTCTTGATTCCTGGAGCACCTCACGGGGTGACACCGCTCAGGCCCTGGGCACCGGTGTAGGCGTTGCCTTGGCTACGCACGTAAACTATCAGCTGGGGCTGTTGGTTGATCCACCGCTGTCAGCATTACCTCTAACCGTTCCCACAATAACCACTAGCTTGGTGATGCGCTCCGTGCTTCGCTTCATGATTGGAGTGGCTGTTCTCCTGATCACCAGGATGGTCATGAAAGCACTGACTATTCCATTTTTATGTCATGTATGTGGGCTGCCGTCCAGCGATGTAAGACAGGCACGGCAGCACATGAAAGTGGAACTGCCGTACCGTTACATTGTATACAGTGTTGTGGGTTTTAATTGTGTCTGTCTGGGGCCTGCCCTCTTCAGCATTTTAAACCTTTCCTGAGTGTTCTTGTTTTGTTAAATACTACTGAATTGTCCTTATGCCATGATGAAGGCAAATAATACTTGTATAAACACTGCGTGAAATGTGCAGTTTCTCCATTAAAATGGCACCTTCTCCATTAAAATGGCACCTTATATCAAAAGAGTTTTTCTACCAGGTGAGCCATCCTATAAGGAGTATTTTTTTAAGTCTAGATGCTTGACTTTAAAAAACCTCAAGTCGGTTCAACCATCATGTAATTGAGTGGAATTGTACTGTTAAGGAATCTGCCAGGCATATTGTAACTGGCCCTTGCATTTAATAATACATAACATAGAATATATCTACAGTAAATCAATCGTTTGATCAAAATATATTCAGCAAATGTTTCACCTAAAAATTCCATGATTAAAAATCAATAAAAGCAATTTAATGAAATGTTAAACTCGTTGCCAAGTTAATTTGAATGAAGATCTTAGTCTTATAGGATCACAACAGGATTGTTCCTACCTATTTCTGTTTAGCTTTCATTTTGTTGCATGTCTTTATATTTTGAGTCAATAATTTTAAATAATTGAGTTGTTTCGTCTACTGTTGTTATTCATGCATTCCTTGTATGTTCAAATATTGATATCGTGTCCATGCTTTTCTGACACTGACAAGATGTATTCCACATTGTAAAATGTATTGTGGACAAACTTGAGTAAGGATTGACAGAAGAGGTGTGAGGATTGCAAACCAGATAGGAATCTGAAACCTTATCTGTCTTGCTCAAAGGTTACTGGCACCACTTTGGCAGATCTGAGTACAAAACCAGCCCTTATACAATAAATAATGTAGTGACTTTCGGTTTTACTCTACAACATGCATTCAGATTAATTTGGGATTATTATTAGTTTGCTTCATTTGGGATGAATTGTCTACTGGAGACAAGCAAACTTACTGTACACATGCAAGGGTCTCAATTTTGAATATTGTTGCCCAATATATAGGGATGCCAGGATTAATAACATGGGTTAACATGCTATTAAAGTCTATAAAGATGTTGACTGGTAGTCAATCCGTTTTTTCTTTGGCCAGCCTGCACAAAACAACAGTGGTGGATGTGTCAATACTGCTTACAAAGTAAAAATACAAGTCAAGTGCGGTATTCAAAATGTACTTGAGTAAAAGTACAAAAGTATTGGATTAAAATATACTAAAGTACCAAAAGTAAAAGCAGTTAAAAATGTCTAAAAAAAATCTTAAAAACTTTTTGATGTGATTTATTGTGAGCTTGTAGATTGGCTATAGGGCTGAAGTGGTGTTTTGTAACAATAATCAAAATCTACAAAGTAACATAAGTTTTCATAAAAGTAAAATATTTTCCTCTGAGGCGTAGTGGGGTAGAAGTAAAAGTTTTGAAAATAAATAAATAAATACTGAAAAAAGGGGGAAAATACCTAAAATGTGTACTTATTAAGTACAGTACTTGAGTACATGTAGCCTATTTAGTTACTTTACACCACTGCAAAAGTGCAAAACATTCTATGTGACCAGTCATTCTGCTGACAGAAGTAGCCAAGATAGGATAGACATGATGAAATCTGATGTGGAACAAACTGCATGCTCAGGCATGTAGCCTGGCTACATACACAGGTTCCTGATAAGAACAGTGCAGTACCATGGATGTACAGCACTAGTTCTCAAAGTGGGGGTTGGGGACCCCCAGGGGTCCTTGAAGGGATTCCACGGGGTCCCCAGCAAAATTGTTAAAGATGCAGTGCCATGATTTATTTCCCCCCAATTATCAGGTATTATGATTATACTAGGATGAGGAATATTTCCAAAAGAGTGTACAGAAAGTTAAAATTAGTTTTTTTTTGTTCAGGTGGGTGGTGACCCAGCTGAAGTTAGCCACGTCCACAGTGTTGGGTGAATGGTAAAAGGGGATGATTATATGATTGTCATTTAATCACGTCATGTTTTTGGATCGGCACTTTTGACCCACAAGGTGTCAGCCTCCAGGAAGAAATCCAAAATACAAAGGGAATACATAATTGCTCATAACAACCACACCAGGGGGTTTAATGAAGTAGTGTCAACCTCATAGAGACATGAAAACCAAAAAAATAACAAAACTATGGCACCACCTAGCTCTGGTCCATAGCGTTAGTGGAGTTCTCCCTAAGGCACCACCTAGCATCACATGCATATATCCAACATGTGAGCTTGTTTATCTTGAAAAGTTGTGAACATTTGGGAATAATGTAGAACTTTTAAAACAAACATGTGAAACCTTGTGGGAGTCCTTGACATGAGAACATTTGAGAATCAATCACTGATGTACAAAAAAGATTGAGACAGTGAGATGTGATGTCTGATGTGGGCCAACAATGTGATGTTTTAATCTTGTAGCCTACACACAATGGCAAAAATAACGACAACATGAGAATATGCTATACAATAGTACAAATAAAAATAACAATAATAATAGCAAAATGAAAAATATAAATTGGCAAATTTGGCTATATCTAATCTTATAACACATCTGCAGTTGTATTTCTTTGAATGGAATTTAGTTATGGGATACTTTTATTTTGAAAGGAAGAAAGGGTTAGAGCGGAAGTCCGGTGGAACACGTGTGACGTGAGTGTAGTCCGTAGTGTTTTGTTTTGCCTTCAGAACCAGAAGTACAGTATGTAGTCGGTACTAGTCAGCGTGAAAGAAAATGAAATAAAGTAGGATAGTCCGCGACGTCCTTTACCTTTGCAAAATGTCCCCAGCAAGGAGAAATGTAAGGGAGAAAAAAAGGTAAGACCAACTTACTGATGGTATACAGGCTAGCAATATCAATATTGATCAATGATCATATAAATGGTGTGATATAATAGCCATTTGCTGTATTAACGGTGGTTTTGTTCGAGTCATTTTGAGGGCTGGTTCTCAAACTTTTTCATGTCGAGGAGGACATCGTAAAATCAATGTTAATTTAACTCTTGAGAGTGTACAAATGGACCCTTAAATGGACCCCATTTGGTTCCATTTGTACACTCTGAGTTACATACCCATAAAAGGGTCCATTTGGTTCCTAACTATCATGTAGCTGTGGACCCCCTGTAACTCCCTCAAGAACCCTTGGCCTGGGGGTCCCCCGACCTCACTTTAAGAACCAATGATTTATTTTCTTCTCTCTCTCTCTCTCTCTCTCTCTCTCTCTCTCTCTCTCTCTCTCTCTCACACACACTTCTGCATGTCTGTCATCTGCCATCAGACCAAAACTAGACTGGAGGTTTGTGCAGAGGTTCTGCAGTATCCAGAAGGTCCTGTTTCCATCATGGTCAAGTCAGAGTGTGCTGATGTTTGGGACACTTCTTGGAGTTACCTTGACAGGTAGTTTAACCTTTGGCAAATATTAAGATAAGACCTTTTCATTTGCATAACAAAAAAGGCAGTACAATATCTGTTGATTCAGTTGTATGTCAGTATCAAGTGACAGAGGTTTACATTCAAGCACAGCAAATACGACTTAAGTTTTAATACGTCTTTCAGTCAGCTGTCATTGATATATTGAACATGGGGAAAACATTGTGCAAAGCTGCATTCTTTACTGGGGAAAGTTGCATTTGCTTACTTTGTTTTACAATCGGCTTGAGGACTGTCTACTGGGACAATTTGTTAACTCATCATTTTTCCCCCTCCCATGCTTAGAGCAACTGATCATTTACCAAGTGGGTGTTCTTCCAAGCCAGTTCTACAAAGTGCTGGCTGACAAGGATTACCCAGGATTCACCTCTCTATTGTCCCTGGCTGTGGGGCTCATATTGCTCAATTCCACAGTAAGTTGATGTCTATTATAATGTAGCAAACTGTATACCGGCCAACCTTTCTAGAACCCTCACAGCAGGGGAATGTGCATGCTCACATCCATTCCTGACACTCAACATGTCTTACTTGCTAGGGAAAATATAACCAGTTTGAGCGACGAAGTAACTTCCGCATTCCAACAGCCCTCATTAAATTAGTTTAGTAGGCAGGTTCAAAAAGTCCAAGTATTCCTCCAGGCAAGATTCCCTAGAAAAAGAAAATTCCCTGAATGAGAATTTATTGTGATAAACTAATAATGCAAAATGCATTCATTACAAAACATCTTGTGTAGCAATTCATGGTGGTTGTAAATGAAAGGATGTGCAGGAGTCATTCCTCTTACTCTTTTTTCTTCTCTTAATTCTTTTATCCCACGAATTTGTAACCCATTTTTCACCCAGTGCCAATTGCCTAAGATGTAATCCTGGGCACTACTCTCCCTCTGCCAACCTGGGGAGAGCCCCGAACTGAGCTCATGCTTCTACTCAAGATTGAGATTGGACAGAGATTTTTATCTTTATTTTTAGGCCTAATACGCATTTTCCTTTTCTTTCATTGATAAAAATAAACAGATCCAAAAAAGGTGTAGCCACTGAAGCCTAAGCTTATTGTGCCTACCCTTTAGTTTAAACCATTAAGTAGCTTCATACTACGAGAAAATATAAAAACAACAAACAAACTGAAACAAAACAAGATGCATGTAGCAGGCAAAACTCCCCTTTTACATGTGCTATTATTATATAAATCAAACAATAGTTGTGCACATAAAAGAAAAAAACATCTGTCCCACTGTTGTAATGCCATGGCCCTGCCCATTTTTATTATTTAAAGTGCATGGTCCAGCTGAGAGGATTGGGTTATACCAAGAGTGATAGGATGTAAGAGAACGCACCTTGGTACTGCAGCTGCCTCGCAATAGAACATGAAAGCTAAGTAATTGTATTATTCAATAGATGCAATGGTTTTGGACAATGGGATTATCATTCGTGATTCAGGTTTCACAATGTGTTGTAATCGTGAAACTTGGCTTATTTGGTCAGCTGTTGCACCTTGCCCTCTCCTCCTCCCCATTACACAATGTTTAATAATCAGACATTCTACAGTCCATCTTTCCATCCATCCACAGAGACAATAAAATCATAGAGGCCATTACTCACATTTGATATGATTAATTAAAGATAGATTTCCACCAAAAAACATCAATACCTAGCATTTTTATTAGAATTTTAAGCAAAATAATCAGGATGATTATCATTTTATTGTGGAGTGCTTGCTATGGTTGATACAAAAGATGATGGTTTATTTTACAATGTCTTATTTTACAAGGTCAGGTTAACCTGTTGCTTCATTGAACTAATAGTAGGTCATACTATCATTGAACTCTGAATGACCTATTATCATTGCACTCTGATTGAACTACAAGAGGAAATGTGAACACGCCTGATTTTATAGCTGGGCTATTAGGCCTAAAAATAAAGATATACATCTCTGTCCAATCTCAATCTTGAGTAGAAGCATGAGCTCAGTTCGGGGCTCTCCCCAGGTTGGCAGAGGGAGAGTAGCGCCAAGGATTACAGTTTAGGCAATTGGCACTGGGTGAAAAATGGGTTCCAAATTTGTGGGATGAAAGAATTAAGAGAAGAAAGAAGAGTGGAATGACTCCTGCACATCCTTTCATTTACAACTACCATAAATTACTACACAATATGTTTTGTAATGAATGTATTTTGCATTATTAGTTAATCACAATACATTCTCATTCAGTTATAGGCAATGAAAGTTTAATTTAATGTAGAATGGATCAAATCATGTACTACAGTGGCCAGACTGTTGCCTCACACAATTTTCAAATGCTTCTGGTCAGCATTTGGAGTTTGTGGAATAGTTGTCTGGCTACGCAAGACTCAATACAACAGGTCTGTGTCAGGAGCATTGTGGAAAAGGGTTCTGTAAGCAGACCGCTAATGGGAAGCTTAGAAATGTAGATCTAGAATAGATAAACATAGATTCAGAGAAGTGCAAACAAAAAAGTATAAAGAATGTTTTTCTAACAATATTTGACAAAATAAATGTATCCAAAAGTATTTTGGACATTTTCGATTACTAAAAAAAGAAATTATGTCAAGATTAACCACTGAACGCCATAAACGTCTTATACGTCTTTGGACCTCGGTGCCATAAACGTCTTTTACGTCTTTTTAATTAATCAAAAGTTTTATCATTTTTTCATAATTGTAATTTCAAAAAAATCGCTCTAGAAGTTGGCCATATGCCTCCGTGACCTGAGCGATACGGCCGATTTGACTGTAGCACCAGTGTAACACAGTCCGGCGGAAAATCGGTATAGCCGAAGATTGGTTCCGGCCGTTTAAATGTGATCTAAAACGTTCGTTTATACACTTTCCCGTGCATCCCTGACGAACTATAAGTACTCAAAAAACGCAGAAAATTCTCAGGATTCCAGCGGTGCCATCCATTCTTCTCTACCTATCCTTGATCGCGATCGCCAGGGTTCCGAAGTGTGTAGCATGCTAGCTAAAAGGCCTGGCCAAAATGTAAACAACAGGCCCAAACCAAAAAAAAGATGGACGTCTTCTTCCTTCTTCTGTTAGTTGATCAGATAGTAGGAGACCACCCTCTGGTGGTTTTCAAATGGTATTGCACTCCAGATTGCACACAGGGCCCATCACAGCACACACATATGATGATGATCAAGACATCTTACACATGTTCTATTGAAGCCCAAATCTAATGATAGGATATATATATATAAATATACATGTTTTCCTTTGTAAGAGGGGTAGTGTGGCTTTCGATAGAAGCATAGATTTATATATGTAATTTAAGTACAAAATATGATTTTGGCCCCCATAAAAAGGCAAAATTAAGCAAAATGGCTGGCACCAGTTTTGTAGATTTTGAATAAAGGGTGGCATTCACTGAGTTAAAGAAGATTTGTATTTTTAAATCTCATAAACAAGTACTATTATTTGGCTTTGTTCATCAACATTGTCGCAACAATCACAAAAATAACGAAATAATTAAGAATAACAATAGTATAGTAATAGTAATAGTAATAGAAAGGTAAAGAAATAGTGATAGATACATGGAAGGTGCTGTATGTATGCATGGGTCCTAATTCTAAGTGTAATAATACTGTATGTATGCAGCATATGTTGTATATTAGCTTATATTTACATAAACAGCATATGTGTATGTGCTTGTTATTGTCTGTAAAACAGTCTGGCTAGGGTCTTTGATAAACTTAAAGGAACACAATAACGTCTGTTGTATATGTTGTGGATGGAGGGAATGTCATGTCCACTGATGCCCTGGGCTTTCTGCATGACATAGGTTTAGGTGTACATGTAAATATTTTGGTTGTAAATATATATCCATTTCTTACTTTCTCTCCCTCACTCTCTCTCTCTCGTTCTCTTTGTCTCTCCTCTCTCCTCATAATGCCTCAGCTTAAAAGTCTGGACCAGTATATATGCAGTCAGATGTATGTCAACTGGAGACAGACGCTTACTGAGAGCCTCCATGCGGACTACTTCCTAGGCAGGGTCTATTACACCCTCAACGTACTGAGAGAGGACATAGATAACCCGTAAGCCTGAAAGTCACACAAGGTTCCTTTTCTTATAGTATGTAGATTGTTTAATATGTAGTCTACCAGGGGTTCCCAAACTCTTTTGTCTCAGGGCACCCCATAAATATGTTTTTAATCCGAGGCACCCCTTCATTATAATTTTCACTCCCAGCACCTTATATGTATAGCATATCGTCGTTGTCGGGTGGAAACCTTGTATGTCCAAAACCGTTCGTTTTGTATTTACCATCTATAAAATGATCTAAACTAGTGAAAACAGCAGATTTACAAGCACACAACGCCTCGCATCGCGAGGCGTTGTGTGCTTGTAGATGGGCTGTTTTCACTAGTTTTGTGCGACAGTCTTGTATGATGAAGCAGAGCTTTGCTTTACCAAAAGACCTATACATTTGAAACTTGGAGATACAAGTTTTTTTTTTGTGATTATGGTGCAAGGAAAACGTTGAGATAATAGCCATTTTGGTTAGAACTGACTGAAAATAACTTTGTACTTCAAGTTTAAAATGATACTAAATATTTTCCATTTCCAAATATTATCAAATTATCTCACGGCACCCCTGGACTGCCGTCGCGGCTTTGAAAACCCCTGGTCTTTACTATAGACATTTCAATATTCAATATGTGAAAACATATTGTCTTGAATTCTGTGTACAAACAGTTCAGTACAGCTTCGCTAGTTTGTTCTGGTGATTTGCATATGTTTTGTGTGACTTGCAGAGATCAGCGAATAAGCCAGGATGCAGACAGGCTGTGCAAGCAGATGAGCACCATGGCTAGTCGGCTGATAGTGTCACCATTCACGCTGTCTTACTACACCTACCAATGCTACCACAGGTATTACCACAACTACCAATGCTACTACAGGTGAAGTTGTAACAAGCTGATAAAAACACCACTACAAACTAAATACTCACTGCTGACCATTTTCCAAAGCATAACGTGGTTTGTTTGAGTTTTGACTTGAGAAAAGTAACCATTGGGTTCCATTATATTATAACCACACACTGTTGTTTAGCCAACATTGACTCAATTAGGTACTGTAATGTTTGAATGATGGACATAAGCCAGGTACACAAATAAAAAGAATCTGTCTTTACAAATGGCCAAAGTTGTTAGTAGACAATTACATGTATTGACAGCATTTATTGTATTGGCAGCTAATTTACATGTGTGGATTTCTAAATACAGTTTGGAACCAGCTTACCTCTCATTGCTTTTTCAATCAAATGTTTTCTTTCATCTGTGTTTTGAAGAGTAGGCAATTAAGAGAGACAAGAAATAGAAGGAAAATGCTTAACTGCCCCTGTGAAAGATGGGACTAAACCTCATGCTATTCTGTTATAATTATACTTACTTAACATCTGATCTACTCCATTCTACTTTTTCCTCCTTGCAGTACTGGCTGGATCGGCCCTGTGAGTATATTTGGCTATTTTGTGGTTGGGACAGTTGCCAACAAAATTCTTATGGGTCCCATTGTGGCCACTCTGTATGAGCAAGAGAAACTGGAAGGAGATTTCAGGTAAATTCAATATGTTTTAACAAGCAATAAATGCGGTACAAAGAATGTGTGTTGATGCATGGACAATGATGCCTTACATTAGCTTAAAGTGATAGTTCACCTATTTTTGAAATACTTGCCATTAAAATAGTGGTTACAAATGTATTAATCCATTACCAGAGTCCCGTGGTCAAAGTTCTGGTCAGTTTTAGATGAATATAAAGTAGTTCCGGTGATTTGGCTGGGGCTCATGGCCCAATCATTAAAAAGATGAATCCACAAAACTAGCTTCATTTGTATTGTTGACCTATTTCTACCAAATAGACCAACTTTTGTTCAACTTTGACCCCTCTGTCACATGGTACTATTTTTTGTGTCCAGTATCACTACGCCGCTGCAACGTATTTCCCCAAAACAAGGTGCTTTGCAGGCAGCTGATCAGAACGAAACCTCGCTCTATATGGTAGAAATAGGCCAAAAATACAAATTACGCTAGTTTTGTGGATTAATCTATTTTCAATGAACTACTTGATATTCATTAGAAACTGACCAGAACTCTGACCACGGGACACTGGTAATCAATTAATACATTTTTAACCACTGTTTTAATGGCAAGTATTTCACACAGCTTTGTCAAAAATAGGTGAACTATCACTTTAAACAACTAATCTTATTGTATTTTTTTTAGAATGAATCATGTAAACAAACATTAGCGTGTATCAACAACAATAATTGTGAATATCACTAGAATAGTTGGATGTAGACTAGAGACAGCTTTATTAGAGCATGTCATCTCTGTTGTGTGGAAACCTCATATGTTTCGAGCTTGTGGATCTGCTACTTTTGATACTTTTGCAGTGATGTTACTAGGTTTTCAATGTAATGGGTCCCAGGACCCACAGGTGGTCATTCAAATGGGTCCCAGAAAAGTTTTATGAGTCCTCAATACAATGTTTTCGAGCGCTGTGAGCTTGTAGATTGGCTATTTTCAAAATGTTTGCCTATTTCTTATATTTATTTTACAATTTGGCTAATGTTTGAACTTAGAACTAGGATTTCTAAATACACTAGGCTACAGACACCCATTTAATTATATTTATATCACTGGGACCCCAATTTATATTAAATGTTAAAATACTAGAGTACAAATGGAACAGGTCCATTTGGTTCCATTTGTTCACCGAGTTACAGACCCATAAAGTTCTATTTGGTTCCTAACTATCATTTATCTGGGGATCCCCTGGAACTCCCTCAAGGACCCAGGACCCCACTTTGAGAACCACTAGTGAAAATAGCTTTTAGCTGTTCCAGGTTTAACTGATAATAAATCTTTACAGTGTTTATCTTACACAATACATTAAAAAACGAATTAAACTATCTAAACTAATATAGCAACTTAAGTAGAAGGAGTAAATTATTTTAACATGGACTCCAATGGAGGCGCATCCCCGGGACCCCAGGACCATGACATGAATGAGTCCCTGTGCGACTTGAATGAGTTTTTGATGCGGGATGCGCATGTAATGACAAAACTGCTTTTGTGTGACGCCTGTAGTATGATCAAGAAGGACATTCATTTACAAAAAAAAGTTAGAATATGGAGATAAGAGGTTTCTGCCCGACAGCGTCCATGTCCGTCTAAAGTCTACAGTCGTGGAAAACATTGATTTAAAGAGGAAGCTGTTCATGTAGACTTTGGCCCAGAGCCATTTGCCTATGAGGACATATTTTATAGGATGTGTGTCAGCCAAATGCCATGCAGATGGCTCTAATGCTGGTTTTGCAATCACAGATTGATATGGAGATGTCTTTGAAGGCTGGGAGACGGTTATGTCGAGAGAGAATGCGTTCTGGGCAGGCTCTTAACAAACTGTTTATTTTCATGCCAAAATAAAATGATGACATTCTGCCTCCAGGTTCAAGCACATGCAGATCAGAGTCAATGCAGAGTCAGCTGCTTTTTTCAGGTTAGACTCATGAATGTTTTCATTGTCTGTTTTGTTTTCTTATGTGGGATATTAATGCATGATATTTGCCACATATTGTAGGAAAATGAGTTGGGTTCCATGCTGATTTTACTTGATATTTTACTTCCAAATCTCATTTGGAAGTAAAAATAGTCCCATTGAAAGAACACTAATTTAGGCATAGGCTACACGGAGCTGGATATTTCATATATCCCAGTTTTTCAAATATCCACATAGAAAAATATCTAGGTCCATATGACAAAGATATCTAGGTCTAACAAGCACACACACAGTAAAGTCTTCAGAGATATCCGGGTTCCCTGTCTACACGGATCCAGTGAATCGGATATTTTTCAATCTCTCCACTTATTTATCCGGTTTCAAAAATATCCAGTTTCGCAGCCAAAATATCCAGCTTCGTGTGGCTGCAAGCCCCAAACGCACGTGTGCTTTCAAACCACGGTTTATTTACACCAGCTCCCACAGCGTGTACACTACGTGTTAATGGCTTGTGTATGTCTGTGCAAATGTAGAGCCGGTAAGGTGGAGCACATGAGGACTGACCGCAGATTGCAATCTCTACTGCGTACTCAAAGGAATCTGATGAACAAGGAGCTCTGGCTTTATAGTAAGAAACACACTGATCTGTCATTAGGGTGTGTGCAACTACTACACTTTCATGCATCGTCTAATCCAGTGTTTCTCAACCACTGTGCCTGGGGACCTTTGGTGTGCCCCTGAGAAGGGTCAAGTGTGCCCCTTGAACGTGCTTGAAAGCCAGTATTGTATTTATCATTTTAAAAATAATTTAAACTAGTGAAAACAGCCGATCTACAAGCACACAACGCCTCGCGGTGCTAGGCGTTGTGTGCTTGTAGATCTGCTGTAGATCACTAATGTTGTGCGACAGCCTTGTATGATGAAGCAGGGCTTTTTTTTTTTTTTTTTTTACAATATGTTTATTTTCTTTTTTTAGACATACATAAAAGCATATACAATACAATAAAATCAAAGTTCAGACAACAAAAAAACACATAAAACAAAACACCCGTAGAACACAAAACAATCATGACACAAAGAGCACATACATCACATCAACATCCCGATACATAATAATAATAATAATAAAACTTTATTTGTATAGCACCTTTCATGACATGAAATGCAGCTCAAAGCGCTTTACAGAGCAGAAAATGAAGCACAAGTGCTTAACAGAGAAAAAATAAAATACAAATAAAAATACAGAATAAAAACAAATACTTAATACATTTTTCTACCCCTCACTTTGAGTAGACTTTCCTATTTTCTAGGAGATACTTACACTGTTATTTTAATACATTTTTCTACCCCTCACTTTGAGTAGACTTTCCTATTTTCTAGGAGATACTATTCTACCCTTTACTTCGGTGTAGACTTCTCTGTTCTCAGAGGAAAACCTTCCCTATTGCTAGGGGAAAACCTTCCCTATTGCTAGGGGTATACCTTCTCTGTTCTACAGAGGAAACCAAACCTTCCCTGTTGCTAGGGGTATACCTTCTCTGTTCTACAGAGGAAACCAAACCTTCCCTATTGCCAGGGGTATACCTTCTCTGTTCTACAGAGGAAACCAAACCTTCCCTATTGCTAGGGGTATACCTTCTCTGTTCTACAGAGGAAACCAAACCTTCCCTATTGCTAGGGGTATACCTTCTCTGTTCTACAGAGGAAACCAAACCTTCCCTATTGCTAGGGGTATACCTTCAAAACCTTTTAAAAAAATGAAGCACAAGTGCTTAACAGAGAGAAAATAAAATACAAATACAAAAAATACAGAATAAAAACAAATAATTAAAATGATTACAATTAAGCAGAGAAATAACAATTTCAGAACAGTGCGGACGTCAATTAGCAGCACAGGGATTTAAACATTTAGCTAAAAGCAAGAGTAAAGAAATAGGTCTTGAGCTGTGCTTTAAAGCTATCCACAGAGGCTGCCTGTCTTAGGTGTAGTGGGAGTTTATTCCAAGCTGTCGGTCCGTAGAAGCAGAAAGCTGCTTCACCATATTTTTTATATGTCATTGTTGGCGCCTCAAGTAGGTCTGCACTAGAGGACCTGAGTGGGCGGGTTGGAACATATCTATGCAGGCAGTTATAGAGGTACGAAGGTGCCAGACCATTTAGAGCTTTATAAACAAGTAAAAGTATTTTAAAATCAATCCTAAAAACAACCGGGAGCCAGTGTAGCGACGCTAAGACTGGAGTAATATGTTCTCTTATCTTAGTTTTAGTTAAAACTCTGGCTGCCGCATAAGCCACAAGGCCAGCCAAATGACCGTAGAAAGAAAAGAAATTATAAAAAAAAAGCAACTACCCTACTCCTGGTTCCTCCATCAGATAGGAAAGATTACTTTGCGAAGAAACGTACAAATTTGAAACTTGGAGATACAAGGTTTCTTCCCGCCAGTGACGATATTTACACCCCCGTATTATGTTGGTGTGCCCATGGATTCTTGGGACATGAAAAGTGTGCCCAATGCCCATGCAGAAAAAAGGTTGAGGAACACTGGTCTAATCTCATGTATTCTCTCTATTTCTCTCTCTCTCTCTCTCTCTCTCTCTCTCTCTCTCTCTCTCTCTCTCTCTCTCCCTCCCTCTCTCTCCCTCTCTCTCCCTCTTGCTACTCTCAGTTGGGGTGAACACCTTTGACTACCTGGGAGGTTTCCTCAGCTACATTATCATCGCCATCCCTATTTTCTCTGGGATTTATGACGGCCTCAGCCCCGGTGATCTCAGTGCACTCATTAGTAAGGTAGGCATATGTGTTTCTGCCCCCAGAAGCCTTACTTTGTTTGTAAATACACATTAAATTTACAATTTAGCAGACATTCTGTATCCAGAGCAATTTACAGTAAGCAAGGTAAACACAGCAAATGCAGAGAGACTATGTAGTGCCTCAGTAATCATGGGTACACACACCAAGAACCTAGGATTAAGGTTAGGGTGATTCCCCTTCTGTATCTCTTTGAATGTGTCTCTCCCTGAAAGATTGCTTTAAATAATTAATTCAAATCTGAATGTGATTGTCACTCCTCTGTTAAAACCCTTTGCTGACCAGATTGTAATATGTGTACAGAATGGAATATATGTCAGAATGGTCAAATTAATTTGAACAGTGTCAAGCTTGTACTAGAATTTGTTTATTTGCCTACCTTCGTCCAACACTGGGTGGCAGCAAAGCCTCTTCTAAAGAACTTAATAAAAACAGATAGGGTAGGGTAGGTAGACAATAAATGATCTTGCTCCCGAGTTTCAATGAGATAAGATTACACAAATAAATAAATAAATAAACGAAACAAATTAATCGTTACACTAGATTTGTACGAGATACATTTAGCCAATCTCAATCATCGAACATCATCACTATCAAGTAAACAATAACCATTAAATGTAAAGCCATCATGTTATTATATTTCCACACAAAGCAACCAAATGCTTGTGTGAACAACGCATTGATTTAGGCAGCATTTTGCGTCACAATGTAGAGATTCTAAAAGTAAAGATTGAATTATTCTCTTTCTTCAGCTCATACACAATTCTTTCTTTCTTTCTTTTTGTCCCTGTCATGGTCAGAATGCCTTTGTGTGCATCTACTTGATAAACGGCTTCACTCAGCTAATAGACCTGTCAACCACTCTGTCAGATGTGGCCGGATACACCCACAGGTATCACACAGCATACCCATTGCCTCATTTGGGTGTACACGTGCGTGTTTGAAATCCAGCTATTTGATGATCGATGACTGCTTGTGTGTGTGGACTACAACGTCCTCCGTGTGTGTGTGTGTGTGTGTGTGTGTGTGTGTGTGTGTGTGTGTGTGTGTGTGTGTGTGTGTGTGTGTGTGTGTGTGTGTGTGTGTGTGTGTGTGTGTGTGTGTGTGTGTGTGTGTGTGTGTGTGTGTGTGTGTGTGTGTGTGTGTGTGTGTGTGTGTGTGTCAGGATAGGGGAGCTGAGAGAGGTAATGGATGACATCTTGCGCAGCCAGTGTGATTATGACCCAGCGTCGGGGGAAAGCTACAACTTTGACAGGTACAACCTATGTATGTCTGTTTAACATTCTTGGCTGCTGCTGTATGACATTTGTATTTAGGGCAAGGTGGACAAGACTTTTTTTTCCACTAGCAAAGGAGTATGGGATCCCAAAATCTTTAAACCAGCCAAGATTAGAGATTATTTTTGGTTCTGTTTTAAAGAACTAATGTCTTTTCTCTACCTTTCTTTGATCTTTGGTGGAAAGTAACATTTTGAGGTATTTTTACATCTACTCTATATTGTACTATTTATTCCACAACAATAATTTGAAAGCTTTATTGACTAGTAGTTAGTTTGCAGATTTAGATTATTATTCCAAAACATACATTAACTACTTAAAGCCTATTTTATAATAGGCTATTTGAAAATACATCTGCATAGCAGCAGATCTCCACCAGATCTGCTATTTTTTTTATTTGAATAGTTTTACTTTGGTACTGTAATCTTATTTTGATGTGAATACCCTTGTACATTTTGCTCAAGTAAAATGTTAAATCCCAGCTTTTTACTTGTAATTACACAACATAAAGTATTTTTATATTGTGGTATTGCTACTTTTGCTTAAAGACGGACTGCAACGGAAGTTATGTACTTGCTCCACTTCCTTGTCGCAGTTCCTAGTGAAACGGTCCAGAAAGGAGGGACATAGAGCTGGAGGGAATGTGATTTGACAGTCAAAAAGTAGGCAGGCCATAACTCATTGAAGACATTAATATGTAAAGACGGGGAGGGCTGACGAGCAACGCTCAGTGTCACAGCGTCGCGCTATAGACTGACAAGGCAGCAGCTACGGAAAACAAATTTGCGTTCATAGGACATACAGTATGATGTCCGCACGGCTTGTGATTGGCTGAACCGGAGGCAAGCCAGCGCAACACACTGGCCCGGCTGTGTGGGGAGGACACAGGCACCTGTCAGTCATTCTGACCTCTTGAATTATTAAATAGCAATAACATTCGTCATCAGGCTTTTGCGTTTTCGTTTAAGGGCTGGGCTTAGGGCTGTAATTGTCTTGTTATAATACTCAAACACAGGATCTTTTCACTTTCTTTTTTTGCCATCTACTGGCCATATTATTACTACAGATATGCTCTACAAGTGTGAAAAACATATTTTGGATTTCACTTGGTCTTTAAGTTAAAAATCAGAGTACTTTCCCCAACGTCACGTATTCTGCCATGTCGCTCCTCCACACAGTGACTATGATATCCATGGAGGACCGACGGACACGGCCTTCATCTTGGACCGGCTGTCCTACAAGTGTCCTTACTCAGAGGACCTACTGGTGGAGGACCTGAACCTGAAGATCAGCCAGGGAAATCACCTGTTGGTGGTGGGGAACACAGGAACCGGCAAGACCTCTCTACTGAGAGTCCTCAACCGCCTCTGGGAGGCAGATAGCGGTACGGTGGCCGGGAGAGCTGTGCGCTTAATATGAGAGCGGGTAGAAGAAGATGCTTTTATGATCCCCATTCCTATCCTTGAGGTCTACTGACGTGTTTTGGCCTTTCCCCAGGTTTTGTTCAGATGACCACGTGCTTCGGACCCAGGGGCATTCTCTTCCTGCCCCAGAAGCCTTACCTAACCGATGGAACACTCCGTGAACAGGTATTTCTCTTTTAGACCAGACCTTGCTAGTTGCACTGTTAATACATTACCTATGACACATATTTGTGTTCAAGTATATTTTGTGTGGAATGTTTCTTAACAAAACTATAAAGTCGAGAAATCAAAGAAAAACCAAAAGGAACATTTAGTAACATTTGACTGTTTTTACTTTAACAGGTGATCTACCCTTTGAAAGATATTTACCCTGCATCAGGTATGATGGTGAATCCTGCAGCTAGTCTGTCAGTGGTTTGCAAACTTTCTGTGTCCACGGCACACCAACGGGCAAGTCAAAATCCCAAGGCACACCTGTATTCAAAGCGAAAATAGCCGGTTGTAGATTGTCTATTAAATAATATTAATTAAATTAAAAGTTAATAATTCATACATTTGTATTATACTTTTTGTATTCTTTGATCCCTAGGAAGTTATAGAGTCATACTTAATGATACAGCAGTTCTCTCAAAGGTTACATGAATATATAGATTTGTTAGTATTTTCTCATGTTGCTGTCTTGTTTTCAGGGGATGTGGATGATGACCGAATAATACAATTCCTAGAGCTAGCAGGGGTGGTGAGTGTATTTGTTTAACTATGCTTTTATAAAAATGTAACAGTAGCAGTATCAGTGAAATCTACATTTATTATTATATATATAAATTATATGTATTACAGTATGCCCTTCTTTCGTCCGTCTGTCAATATTCCTTTGCCATTGCTCGTTCACTTGGGGTCCGATTTGAATTGAACTTCAATACCAAGATGGCTTGCAGGGGATTGCATTTCAGCATTCTGCACCCACTGTCATTGTCATAATTGACGGGCGTATTATACTCCCGTATGTGATTCTCTTGAGTGTTTTAACATGCAGTCACCTTCAAGCTGTCACTAATTCACCTTGGATGCAACACTGAAGCAAGCCTTATTTCTGTCATTTTCTCCAGTCCAGTCTCCTGAAGCGTACCGGTGGGTTGGACGAGCAGGTAGAGTGGAACTGGTAAGAGTGAAACCGGGAAAATAAACAACACCGTAAAATCTTCAGACACTGAGGATTCACATTGACAAATGATTCTAAAATAAATGCCATGGCTCTCTCTCTAGGTATGATGTCCTGTCTCCAGGGGAGATGCAACGTCTCAGCTTCGCACGCCTCTTCTACCTGCAGCCCAAATATGCAGGTCTGTTGCCCTAAACAAAGTCCTTGTATCCCCTCTTATTATGTTGGCAATATAGAGGGTATGCGCATGCATACAGTGAATGGCAAATCGAGTGGCATATCGAATGGCAAAGTGAGTTTAACGTTGTTTAATGTTGTTTAATGCAATCAGATAGGACTTTTCTGTTTGGATGTATGGGCTGTCAAGAAAGTAAGTTTTTGCCACTCAGTAGGCGTTCCCACATAACTTGCGGGTATGATGATGATGTCACGCTCATACCCTCTATTCTAGCTTCTTTTAAATCAGCATTGTATTTTCAATTCAATTGCATATACAGTATATAACATTTTATTAGTATTATTGCACTTGTTTTGTCCCCCATTTTATATCAACGTCATAGTTTCAATTCAAGTGCAGATAAATAACATTTTATTATTATTGCACTGTAATTGTGTTTGTATTTTACAGTGCTGGATGAGGCCACCAGTGCTCTGACAGAGGAGGCAGAGTCACAGCTGTACAGAGCCTGTAAACAGCTGGGCATGACCTTGGTCAGCCTGGGACACCGCAGCAGCCTGGAGAAGGTAGAGTAAACACACAGGGTTATGCTTTGCAAATATATCTTTGCAGCTTGGATTGGGGTTTCCAAAGTCATCTTAGGGCGGATTCACACTGCAATCCGTTTGATTAGAACTGATTCTGAAAACGGTTGCTGGTTCACGCTGGCCAGCATTCACATTGGCAGACCTTCTGGCCTCCCTGGAGATCACTAGCACTATACAGCCCGGTCCTATAGGTGGCGGTATGCACATAGTGTCATCAACTATGCGACATTGCTGATGGTGGTCGCCAATAAATTCAGGCACGAAAGCTGGTGTAACAATTCAATGACGCGCGACAGCGCAGTGTGGTTACCAGTGTTGCGGTCTTGGGTCGAGCGACGTTCCCTGATCTACAAGCTCACAATGCCTCGCATCCGCGACGCTTTGTGAGCTTGTAGATCTGCTATTTTCCAGGGGCAGAAACGTGCAGAATGATGAGCCAGTAATAAACGTGCAGAATGATGAGCGAGTATCTGTGTCAGACCTCAGACGTCCAGCGTAGCACACGTTATTATTTTTATTATTTAATATATATAATCAACGTAGCCTACAATTGAAACGCTTTCACAAGCCACAGTGTGGCTTAATATTCACATTAATGGCACGTCAAGCAGGCATAGCAGTGCCAAGGAATCTATAACATCGAAACAAAAGTCAGGGATATAGGTTATTTTCGGTTTGTTTTCATGGTTTAACTTGTAGGCTAGTGCTTTCTCTTTCTGCTTTTCTTTCCCGACGGGCGACAGCAGGAGTATAGCTGCTACGCATCATGCACACGCATGCATGCACGCACGCACCAATCTCTTTCCCCCCCGCTGTAAATCTGATCCTAGAGCAGCATTATCATCTCACAGTTACAGCCATACTTCATGTCGCTGCCTCGCGGCTAATAACGGACCTGAATCTGATCCTAGGTCAGCCTAAACAGCACAGCAGTGACAGCACACAACTACACGCATTGATTGATTGATTGCTTGCTTTACGGTTTGCATAAAAAGCAAAAAGTACACACACGTCTCACACACACAGTATGGGTCCTCTCGGGTTAAACACATGATGATTACAGACCCGTGTTCCGAATGTTTTAACAGAGCGGTGGTTCTGGCCGTTCCGTCTCACTTTCACCCTGCCCTGCGCTCAGTGCGCTGGTGCGAGACAATAAATAACTGTTCGCCAATTGTTACTTCTCTCAATTGGAAGTACATGACACCAGTCCAGCGCACCGCAGTAGTAGGCTAACTGGTGATATAAAAAAATAATTTTAGAAGACAGCCCTACAAGCAAGCAATCTCTCTGTGAGACGAAGTCGCTGATCCCATGGCCATGTCGACAACTGTTACCCAGTGTTTATTTGTGCCGACGCCTGACTCGTCGACATTATATGAGGTCACGTTCAACATCAATACCGGTTTTGAGGACGGTTGCTTCACACTGCTGCTCACCGGTCTCGAGGTCGCACAATGCAGTCTCGAGACTACCTCTTGAGGTGGTTTCGAGGCTATCCGTTTCTAAGGAAAACCGCAAGCTTCACACTGTCAAAACCGGTCTAAACATCTGCCAAGTAGCCTCGAGACCGGTCCCAAGACCGCAGTGTGAATCCGCCCTCTGACTGAGAAGGGATGAGTGTTTAGTCCTATGTACAGCTTTGTCTAAAATAATTATAATAATTTAATTATTAAATATGAAAAAAGCATTGGAAGCAGCAGATGCCATAGCATCCCAAATCATCACTGACTGCGGAAATTGGATGGATATGGATTTGTCTTTTTCTTTTTTAATATTTCAATGCATGGGCAATCTATCTAGGTCTAGGATAAGTTTATTTTTTATTATTTTTACCAGAATAACGGAAAATAATGAACCTTTCCACAATATTCTAATTTTTTGAGACAAAGCTGTATTAAGTCATCGGGATAGATATCCTACGTAAACTCATCTCTATGTGTAGATAATGCTCTTGACACACTTGGCTCTTGACTTGGGAAATGTTATGTCAGATTTTCACTCAAAATAGGACAATAGGGTTGGCATTAAGTATCACCATTAAGTATCTGCAAAGTTCCCCTTTACATTTGTGTAATGCCCAATGTAAAGTATTTTCAGAAGCTGACGCGTGGTGTTTCTGCCTCCATAACAGTACCATGATGTCCAGCTGAAGCTGTGTGGTGAGGGCCGCTGGGAGCTGAGCAAGTTGAAAGGCAGTGGTGGTAACCTGGTTCTCAGAGAAGCAAGCATGTGATCTCTGCATGTATTAGGAGAACCTGGGGAGGAGAGGTGAGCATCAGTCACTCTCCCAAACCTCAGCCATGTTTACATTTATGTTTTTTACTCTGCCTGGGCCGGAGTTGTGCCAGTTGTCGTGGTCAGATATTATTTTATTTTATTTTTTACATTTGGTGCGGGTGAGGAATATATGCTGTTCAGTAAGATCCTGGACATATTTCTTTATATCATTCACATTTTTCTAATCTACATATTCTGGTTGATTTTAAATCCTTTTAGCAATTATGTTTTTATGACCAGTCAATCATTGGTTACTATTTTTGCTGCCTTCCCCACACACTTGCTGTGTGAGTCCTTCATGAGAGGAAGTTAGAAAGTTCCCACATGTAATTTTGAACAGATTTATTTAATTAGAATTGTTTCTGGGCATGGGCCCATAAAGGCAGTAGGACAGGCCTATGCCGAACTCAGAATGTGCACAGGCTTAATTGGATAGGGTCGGGCGTGTTTGTTTGGTCCAGATCTAAACTGTACTTTACGTTCCCCACTAAAGGGGTGCATGGTAACTAACAGCACAAGATTGACCTTGAGTAGGAATGTACTGTAAACTATGATGTTTTTTTTTGTTGTTTTGAAATAAAAGAAGAATTACTTTAAAGAACTAAAACCCAAAGCAATTATAGCAGAAGTAATATGATGACCCACGATGACCCACTGTAGACACTAATCTGTGGTTAGTTAGCCACCAGCCAACCAAAATGTGCCTTAGTGCTTTGTGAAATAAAACATTTTGGGTGGCCAACAGGCCATGTGAAGTATCATCAAAACGTACAACACTAAAACTGACAAAGGTATTCGGTAAAATGTTGTTTTTATATGCACATTTACATGTCAAGATTGTTTACAGTGATTACATTGAAATACATAGTTTTAAAACAAATTATGTTCCTCGATTTTATTTTTGTTTGATATTGTCTGAATGTGATATTGTTGGAGATAAACCTCAGTTGATTAACTTCAGCTTCAGTTAAGTGTTTTAACTTCAGCTTCAGTTAAGTGTTTTGTCTTAACTCCACTTTATTGTGCAATATAGTATGTGGCCCCTATCAATAACAATGGGAAGTACACTGGTTGTGTGTCACAAGAAGTCAACGTCCCCCCTTGACATACGCCCAACAGACAAAGAGTCAGACAAAGCAAGACAAATACAGCTACTATCGGTCATCTTGCTCTTGGTAATCTGCCATAGAGAGAAGCATACAGTACAACTCATATTACGTTTGCGTCTTTCAAAATGATTGCAAAATATAACTTAAAAGCCATTATTTATAACTCACTACATGATTGGTGTACAGTACATTGATGTATTATACCAGTTAACAGTACTCACGATATACCCAGACAAGAAAGGTTACAACGTGATGTTGAATTGTTCTTCATCCTTCAAGAATGTCATAAACAATCTTGTCCTTGTGATGTAAGAGGAATGAATTGGTAATTTGTGCGTGGTTGGGACATGGGAAAATTGGGAGCATCACTGTTGACATGAAAGTTGAGAATCTGTCAAGTCTTTCTCCGTTCCAAGGTCATTGCCTTCGTTGGTCACTGCAGAGACGATGGTGACCTTGGATGACCTCCTGAACGGCAGAGGGGTCGTCCAGGGTGCTGAGGTCACCCAGCTCGTCTGTGTCGTGCTCCACCACCTTGCGCAGCACCCGGCGCATTATCTTGCCAGAGCGTGTCTTTGGTAGACGGTGGACAAGCTATTATGAGAAAACAAACTAGTTAAGCAACTACTGTAAGGACCATTTAGAGCAGTGGTTCTCAACCTGTGGGTCGGGACACAGGGGGGTCCCCAAATTATTTTGGGGGGGTCCCCAGATGATTAGCTTAGTGTGAAACATTGTTTTCTCTCTCAACAGTAAACAAACCAACATAAAGTTTAAGTGTATAGAGGGTATCTGCACATTTCTAAAGTGACAATTTAAGGACTAATGGACGACTACCGGCTCCGCCCCCTCCAAAAGCTGCCTCCGCCACTATCACAGCGCGCCGATATTGGCTTCATTCACTTCAATGGGAAATACGGCGGATTGTACACACATTTTACACATTAAATATTAATTCCGTTTTGGACCCAGAGCTTCGAAATCTCTTCCAATCCATCAACAAGGCCTGGATCTGCATTGGAAAAAATATTTAGACCTTTACACTTTTAAAACAATACGACATAGGAATATATAAGGTCGCAGCAGAGGTCCATGGTTGCTGGACCACAGAAAGCCGTTTCAAACCAATTTAAATATGAATGGACTGTAAACACCTTATTTGTTATGTTAAATAGCAACTGATATGTAATGTACGTCTGTGAATGTCTGAATGAACAGGGGTAGCGACGCGAAGTGTTGTATTTCAACTCTGCTTTCGACTGCAGGCTGTGGGTAGGGGCGTCACAAGGGGGGGAAAAGTGGGACTGACTTACCAGGGCCCACGGTGGAAGGGCCTTAATTATTTTAGACTTTATCGATTGAAAAATAGCAGATATAAAAGCTCATAGCGCTGCACTGAGTGCCACGCTGCGAGCTTGTAGATTTGCTATTTTTGAAATCCCACGATGAAGAACATTCATGTGGGCCCACAGCGAATCCTTGTACCCAGGGCCCAGAATTTGATGCGACACCCTCTCCCTCTGCGGCTCGGCAGCTAAACTTGTCAGGAATCGCGAACATTTCACGCCAGAGTTATCAAATGTTATAGATAAGATTTATAAGCAATTTATAAGCAATGATAAGAAACATGTAGCCTACATTTGAAGCAGTTTATTCTGGTTGGTTGTTTGTGTAATGGAGAGTAATAGCCTCTAAACTAATCAGTGAAAAGTGAAAACGGCTCTGTATAGGTCCAGCAGACAGGCGATTTCCTCATTCTGCTGTTGCATATTCCTTTGTCGTATTGTTTTAAAAGTTTAAAGGTCTACATATTTTTCCAATGCATATCCAGGCCTTTGTTGACGGATTGGACGAGATTTCGAAGCTCTGGGTCCAAAACGGAATTAATATTTAATGTGTAAAATCCGCTGTATATCCATTCAAGTGAATGGTGCGGCTGTGATTCTCGTCGGAGGTCTCGGCGGAGAGGTGGGGGCGGAGCTCCCGGTAGTCATGAATTAATATGACAAGTTAAACATTGGCCAAATTGTCAAATATTAGAGGCAAACATTTTGAAAATAGACGATCTACAGGCGTTGTGAGCATGTAGATCTGCTATTTTCACAATAGAACCGTGTTATACAAAATGTAATGCCTCAACTCTTAGTGCTCGTCAGGGTGGGGGTCTCCAGTTAAAATATGATTATTTTGGGAGTTAATGGCCTGAAAAGGTTGAGGACCAATGCTTTAGAGTAGACATATAGAAGTCAGTGATGTTAAAATGTTTACTTATTACATCGGTGTCATCAATTTGTCTGAAAGGCACACAGAAAATAGCCAATTTACAAGTTCACAATGCATGGCTCTGCATCACGTTGTGAGCTTGCAGATCTGTTATTTGCGGCGTGCAACACCATGCACACATTAGTATAAATTAAGCCTTACAGATCTAAATCGGGGAAATCAGGAAATCCAGCTTTTCTGGTCTCCAGTCACATCAGTGTGTGACACATGTCACTGTGGAGTCTGTTCCATCTGGACTCAGTTATTGTTTATTAGCCGAGTATTGGTCTGTATTCAGAAGCTAATCCTGTGAATAACAAACAGCTCTGATATTAACCGTTTCATAACTGTTGGGTCTATCTACAGTGATCACACATTGTATTAACAAAGTTCTAGGAACAAATTCCAAACAGTGCATCGTGAAACAAAGCAAGGGATCCAAAATAAGCCCACTGACACTTTGGGAACGTTCTGTTCTCAGTTCATCACTGCTTTAGTCTTAGAAAAGATTTTAATGCATCACCTGAACGAAGTCTGGACAGGCATACTTGGCAATGCTTTTAGACACCATCTCTTTCAGTTGCTGGGTCAGGACAGCCTCTTCGACCTTCACTCCCTTTTTCAGCACCACAAATGCATACACACCTGGCAAGGCAAAGAAACTCAGCCTTAAAGAATATATCCATGGTGCAAAATTGGAAGAAGGTGAGGGCAGACGCTACAACTGTCATTGAAAGGTCATATTTCACACGGGATACAGGATCTTACGCCTTTACGAGATTTTTCACCTTGTCCTTTGATGTCATGTGAGTATCCTATGACAGCAGACTCAGCCACCCCAGGGCATTGGTTCTACAACAGAGGGTCAACAATACATGAATACGTTCAATTGTCCAAAAATTGAATGTACAGGAAAAATAACTTGTTTGTTTGAGCATAAAATGCTGTAGAACATATTTACAATGATCACATTTGTACATTGTAAGAATTGTGCGATTGCAAAAATCTAGAAAAGGTGGAGGGTGGAGAACAGAATTTCCCCCTTTTAGGATTAGTGAGTTAAGGACAAGTTCTGCCTCCTCAGACAAGTTGCCTGGAATTAATCCTTACTGCTGGGGTGTTAAACTGCACCAGTCAGTGTTCGTCATATCGCTGCTGTCAAGTCGAAATGTACTTGTATAACTTTTTATGTTTTTTCATAAATTAATGCCCTACTATGAAAGCGGATTTTATCAATATCTAACCAATGAAAAGTTACAAGAGCTTGTGACTAATAAATAATAACTACATTGGATCCATTGGTACACAGCCTCTTCCTGAACACTAACAGTTTTGGACATATGAGGTTTCCACCCGACAGTGACGATAAGCAAGGTCACTGATTATCTGCAGGGTCATGAGCTGGGCTCACTGATGTTTCACGCTTTTATCCTGGATCATCTCCTAGCACGGGAGGGCAGGGACATGTCCCTGCCACACCCTACAGCTACAGTACAGTTATTCTCTCTTCAGACGTTGTCTGGTCTCATCTAAGGAGAAATAGAGACTGAGGCACAGCCATTAGCGTACTTTTTCGGACTCCTCTGCTACTTCGTTCTCCTTTGTTGCCTTTCGCAACTTGGCCCCACATTACTATGTATGGCTGCAAAGAAATGGGTCTGATTTCCCTTGGGAGGATGAGCATCCTGCTCATTTATTTTTCACTGTTATTTATTTATTACATCTGCTCTGTCTGCTCCGTCCCAGGCAACTCTGTGACGATGACGTCTTTACTGTTTTTCTTGGAGGCTGTAGACCACAGACAGGGAGCGCATGGTCTTCCTAGCCAAGGCTTGTGCATCTTGTTGGAACCCCTAAACACATGTTCTTGATGTACTGTCCTCGGTAATGCTCTGCTACCCACTCCCTCTCAGTCACCACCTGGGTACCCACTACCTTGTCTCTGGTCATATTCACATGATGATGACCATTTTGCTCTTACAGTACATCATTGGGGAATAGGAGTAAGGGTGCAACAGTTAAAATGTGTTTCTCCCCCAATATATATTTTCTTTAATGGCAAAAATAGCAGATCTACAATCGCACAATGTGTCATGGTACAAACTTGTAGTTTGGCTAATTACGTTTTACACTACAGCGAGTTAAAAATACCCCAAATGGACAATACACAAAAAAAGCTAGAGGCTTTTTTCCACTTTGGGCTATCAAACATTCAACACAGTTGGGCAAAATAAAAAAGGCAAAATGTAAAGTTTTTAGCAATTTATGAATTTATGATCAAACAGCAAAAATATCTCATTGACAAGCTCATGCAGGACAACATGATGCTACCTTATAGATCTGCAATTTACGCTATTTATCGCCATTTACTATTTTCAGTGAATGTTCTTCTATTTTCGTCCAATGGTTGCTTATTATGAATTGCCCAGAATATGGATGCTGGAGTCCATGTAATTAAGATTTATAAATGTGTAAGCCCAGCCATTTTGCTCCAAGTCTTTGAAGGAACAGCAGTTGCTCTATGACCTTACATACCACCACATCCTCCAGCTCTGCTGTTCCAATCCTGTGGCCGCTCACATTGATGACATCATCCAGACGGCCAACGATCTGGTAGTGCCCGTCCTTGGAGCGATAGGCCCCGTCACCAGTAAAGAAGTAGCCTTTAGATAAAGGAGGGAAGCGGCAAGTGTGAAGATCTGTCTTCCTAAAGTTGTTTTTAGTGAGACAGTAGAGTAGAAAGAATGATGGACAATACTGTCCTGGTCGGGACCTGTGTTTGGGTCGCAGACCCATTTTTAAGTAAATATATGTATATATAATTCAAAAGATTGTCAAAAAGTGAAAAATATAAATTCAATGAATAAAAAAAAACAAGTTAGAAATAGTGAATAACAGATCTATAAGCATTGTGAGCTTGTAGATCTGCTATTTTCACTCATTTGGATCCTGTGGAGATATCACTTTTTAGGAATCGAGCTAAAACGCTTGGGAACCACTGGTCTATGAGGATAAACATACAGTACCAGGGTACGGCTGGCAGTAGGTCTCGGTGAACCTCTGGTGGTCATGGTGAATGGTTCGGGCCATGCCAGGCCATGGCTGTGCTATACACAGAGCTCCAGATGTCTCATTGGCAGTGAGCTCCTTGCCCTGAATTAAAAATAACAGCAAATTTTCACACATTGCTAAATTTATGTGAGTACAAAGGGACAATTATGAGGGAAAACATTAACTCTGAGCAGAACACGTCGTAATGCAAATTTTACAATCAAACAGTGTCCACTTTGCTTTTCACCACACTGGATCATAACGGTCATAATAATGTAAGATCTCATGCAGATTTCATGAGCGAAAAAGAATAAGTATACAACCAAAGTTAAGCCCTGAATAAATAGAAGATCAGCTTTTTTATTTGTTTAGATAATTTTTCTTCCTACAATTATATGCCCAAAACAGGGATGGGGACGCCAGGTTGAACGTGGTTAATAGAGCATTTGGCACCAACAGCATGGGATGGAGGGATGGAACAATTAGGGGGGTTAAGTGTGGGGCGGCTATCAAAAGTGACACAGCTGGTGCCCGTTTCATAATCCCAATCTGCCTGTTTCATAATCCCACTATCCCCCACCCACTTGCAAGGGTTGCACAGACACCAGCAGCACTACCTCACTGTCCATAAGCACCGGCTTGATGCCGAAGAACGGTCTCATGGCCATTCCTGGGAAAATCTCTGCGTCTGGCTCTGATGGCCTCGGAGCGATGCAAATGCCACCCGTCTCTGGGAACACAAGAGGGGGAAAAACTGTCTGTGTATGATATGTACACGACTAATAAAATAAACACTAATAGAATTACATCAAAAAGTGCATAAAAAATATTCACTTCACAACTAAATGTGTTATTTTAACTCTGAATGTGTGCCGGTTTAATCATTTTAATTTCTGAATTACGTTTACACTCTCAGCATCATGCTGTGTAGTTAAACAAAACTGAGAAAGCAAAACATAAATGAGCACATAATCTGTTATTTCAGTTTGACCGACCGATGGTTGCTTAATAGGTGCTGGGCTACAATGTTAACACAAAAAGAGTGAGATTACCATGTTTATACCTGTTTGTGTAAATTAAATGACAAATGCATCCTCTCTGGAGAAAACTTTCCGATAATGCAGTGAATGACAGCCTGGGATCATGGCATATTTGACAAGGGATAATTAAGTTACTGAACCACTGACAGCAGAGAGGCCTGATGTTTCTACCATTTCTATCAATGACCAAACTAATGATTATTAAGAAAAAGTCTGAAGATTTCATGAATGCTGCTAAACTCCCATCTTCAACTTGAGATCAAGAGCATAAGAGATACATTAAGGAAATAAATTGAAAGAAAGCAAGGAACCGGCCTTCTGGAAACAAACATACTAACCTAGCATAAACCCCTCTCATTATTACTACAGATGTCAACGGACGAATTACGGCCATACTAAGTAAATTAAATGAAATTAGGCTTGTCTAGTTCTCAGGGACCACATTAATCCGCCTGGTGGTGTTGGCAGCGGTGACAGAGAGCACCAGAGACAACTAGGACACAGCAGACCATCCCACAATAGAGCAGACATCCCCTTTCAAATCAACTTAAGCTGACAATTCGGTATAAACCTCCCCATAATTGTACAAATCCTTCAGTTATACGGGTACAATATTCAAGACATAAATCTCCCTCCATCTCAACGCCCTAACAGAGCACATGGTGCTGCAATACATTTGGTGTTTGTTTTATATTTTCAACGAAAATATATAAAAAATATGAAAGAATAAAGTTAAACACATTATTGCATTGGATACCCATTTTGCCAAAGAGCTCCCAATGTCTACTTTTGACATTAGAAGCTAAATAGTATTTCAGCTTGCTACTTGCTCCTCCATTTTTTTAATCCCCCTCCCAAAAAAGAAAAATGATTTGAAGAGTGGTTTGTTTGAAAAAATAAATAAAGCTGGGTGTCTGTGGTAGATAGATAGATAGGCTACCTTTATTATCCCAAGGGGGGAAATCAGTTGCCCAGAGGCAGCACAGCAGTATACGGTTATTTACAAAGTTACAGAGAAGTAAGAAAAAAGATAAATAAAATAAAAAAACAAGAACATACAACATACATAAAGTGTCCTTAGGCACAACTATCAAAATAGTACAGTGTCCCCAAATCAAAGTGACCATAACAGTCATGCTAGTTAGTGCAACAAGTATCTCACCATCATGTCAAACACAAGCAAAAATACTCAAAACTACTAACACAACCTAATAGTGCAGAGTGTCCAAAGGTCAGTGCGATATAAAAACAACTAGAAAAAGAAAGAAACAAGAAAGGGTGACGCAGCGAGACGCACAAGAGCACCCTCCCTGGAAGGTCCTTAGAGGTCAGTGTCAGTGCAACTAAAGTTCCAGTGGTGGGTGAGCGTTTTACCTCTACGCCACCAGGACACCCTTCCTGCTCATTACAGCTGTATGTAAGCCCACCTGGGGGCCTTATGCCAACAGGAGATCAGAATCCCTGTTTGATGATGAAGCCAATCACAATTATTTATAATGCCATTTAGTCCTAATTTGAAAGGCTCACACCGCTTCAGCAAAATAACATCACATAATCCCTTTTGCTGAAGGGTATTTGGGTCATATCTGTGTCTGTAATTGTAAGCTTGTGATGTTTAATTACTCACGAATGAATTACGCAGTAGATGTTGACTGTTTGCGTGGTTAATTAACATAATTTTGATGCATTCTGTTATTACTCAAGTGGATCTGATTTAGAGCGATTGAAGTTGAAATACATAGGGTCAATCTGATCCTAGATTCCATTTCTATTGGTGAAATCAGCTTTGATTTGTGAATTGTCATTGTACCCTATCATAAACTCCCTCGGGAGAGGAATGCTCATTAGTTCATATGGACATCATCACTAAATCAGTAGCGATAATTATATTATTTTTTTGGACATGCTATCCACAAACCTTCTGCTCAATCAAATCATAATCCCCAAGAGAAAATACTGTATATCCTTGCCGTCAGAAATCAACCTTATATTCTCTTATTTCAACTTTGTATGTTTTTTCATGAATGATATTACTACTTCATCGTATGAGAGTGTGAAAATAGCATATCTACTACAATACAAGCTCACAGCGTGTTGCAACGTGATGCATTATGTGAGCTTGTAGATCAACTATTTGAGAGATTTTGTGTAGACTGAAAGAATCAGTACAGTAACTCGTGTCCTCTGTTGCAAAGAGAACAGTTTGCATTGAGATTCAGCCCACATCTTTTCCTTTCCCGTGGTGCTTTGCGACCATATATTTGACATCATGGTGAAAACATCTGGCTTGATTTGTGTCCAGAAGAACAATTCCAAGTGGGGATGTGTGTTGTATGATTATACAGTACCATAAGTGTAGTATACTTGTGTGTACGTGTACTGTATGTGTGTACACATGCATGCATGTTTGTGTGTCATTTTCTGCATAATTACAATATTATTGTACAGTGACTGTGTGTACACATGCAACACACAAACACACTCGCATACAGTAAGATATTTGGCAGCGCCCCTCCAGCAGGAATATTATATAACCATTGCTGGAGGGAGGTACTAGACTGGTCTCCCCTTTAAGACTGACTGGTGGTCCATTTTCCTGCATGCATACGTGGCTTTATTTCATGTCAGAATAAGCGCTCATGCACACAGCATTCCTTTACAGAGAGGCTGTGCTTAAGCTATAACAGATCCAATCGATGATACACAGAGCAGACCCATCGGAAACCTCCATTTAAGAAAGTCTAGTGGAGTATTTAAGTCTTTATTATTAAGTGGGCATTGCATTGTCAAAGGATAACACTCTGCAAAGGACCTGAGAAAATGCTTCATATATGTTGATATTATTTTGTCAGACCATAACGAGCGTTCGTTCTGAGGGGTGGCGCGGGTGTGTACAGTTACAGTAGCAGCAGCTCCTGTAACGCTAGTCTCAAATCTGGAGCGCGCATAAACAACAATGGCCAATGTCAATGGTCAATTTTCAACTGGTGCAACCGAGGGACAAACCTCAGCCTCGTTCATTTGAACGGCAACGCCCGTTCGATTTGTTATTTTTTTCACAACACGATGAGGGATACGCTGGTCTTTTCCAAAAGATTGCGTTTGGAAATAATGGATGGATATTTTTTATATGGCGTTATTATAAGACATCCTTAGATCCTTATAAAATCATATAAATGGCAGTATAAGATTTAACAGAGAGAATAATGTAGAACCTATTTTCTCATTTTCCTGGTTTCTGTTGTATGTGCGAGTGGGAATGAGAATGACGGGGAGGCACTGTCTGTAGTGGGAGGAGCGATAGAGAAGAGGGGGATTGATAGCAGAGCCATACTAGCCTGGTGTAGCCATACTATATACTCAATACTCATGCAGTTAAACTAACTGCAGTATTCCCACCGTGTGTTAACATGGGTGGATTGTTTAGCTGTGCTAGGCTAGAGCCATACGGCTCTGGTTGATAAGCATACAATCTTGCTGGTTATCATGGGTAAACATGTTATAAAAACAATAATGTACTTGAGGCTGTGATATATTGTATTATATCACAACTACAGCCATTTATCAACACCCATGGCTGTTGAAAATGCTGGTTCACAAGTACATTAAACAGCAGTTACCTGTTTGCCACCATGTGTCCACCACAGGGCAGCGTTTGTCTCCCACCACTCTATGGTACCACTCCCACGCCTCTGTGTTAATGGGCTCTCCCACTGGTGGAAAGAAGACAATACATGGCATGTTGATTGAATACTAATGCTATCGCAATTATGGTTTGTTGTTTCTCTTTTGCCTTTGAGCCAAATGTAGAGGGATAGCTTAACAAAGGGTAAAACTGTATATTTTCTTCTTTACGCCAAGCTGCCTATTTCATGCTCACACTACCATTGGAGGATCTTCATGTTTCACTGGAACGGTTAGTCTTGTGTCTGTGTGTATATGAAAGAGGAGAGGTCCACTTTCACACGTGTGTTGTTCTTGGAATCAGCTGGACATTGCAGTGGGCGCTGTGCATGTGCATGACAAAGGCATGTCGACATACAAGCCTGGCTTGACCTCCAGTGAAAGTATGTACGCACGTGTGTGTGCTTGGGACAATGGAATTTGTCGGGTGATAATCTTATAGAAAAGATGACAAATGTCTGAATCCCAACTGGACTGCACTGTTCAGTGCAGTATGTTTTGATTGAAACACATAAAAATAAGCATACAGTAGGAATAATGTGTGTCAGTAAAATATAGTACAAAGCATACTTTGTGGTGATCGTACTGTATGTGTACATGATGAATATTTTAGGCACTGGTGGTCATCATAGCAGACATACCAGAGCCCAGAGTTTTGAGGGTGGAGCGGTCATACTTCTGCACCCACTGGTCTCCATACTTGAGCAGCTGGCGGATGGCTGTCGGAGCACCGTAAAACTGGTTGATCTTCAGTCTCTCCACCATCTCCCAGTACCTTCCTAAGAATAAGTCCACACGTGCACAAACCACTACACAGTAAAATCATCAGTGTTAGGTTAACCAAATGCACGCATTAACCACATGACTTAATCAGAAATAATGCAACCAAAATAAAAGTTGTAAGTGCCTGGACATTTTGTAAAGCAATGTTACATAATCCTCGTCCCTGTCATTGAGAGCAACAAAAACAAGGCATGTAATTAAATATGATGACAGAGGTCCTGATTCCTATGTATACAAAAGGTGCTATGTTTAGAATGGAAGGGATTGGTCAATTCAAGGGGGCAAGTACCCCAGTTATTCACTTGGGGAAGAAATAAATTCACAGCTCACTACAATAGAGAGCTGCATGTCAACATATTTAAAGGGATATTTCACTTTCAAAAAAGCTTTTAGACATTTTATCGTCTAATCAGGCTTTTGTGTCCACCCTGGATAGATTTTAAAGGGCCTACACCATGCTTTTAAAACTATATTTTTTGTATAAATATATGCTCAAAATTGAGTCTTAGACAGGTTTTAACCCTCAACAAACACTCTGACCATTCTTTTTGTTTGTTCTGCAATACCAAAACGGCCTCCGTTTGCTCAGGGTGGGGTTTTTCCACCCCTCCCCCCCTCTTCACTCCTCCCCGGACCCCACGTTGACAACAAATAATGTTAATATTGGGCCAATACAAAAATAGGATAATGTTGCAGCTCTGATTATAGCCTACTGTAGGCCTATGTTGTATGTTATAGGCCTACTGTCAAATGACACAGGGCGACCGTTGCTAGACCAGACATTACAGAAAGTTAATCTACAGTAGACAATCAACCCCACCTGCATTGTATTTATGTATAAAAAAAAAAGTAAAAAAAAAAAAATGTTTTGAAAAAAAATGTTTGAGAAAAAAAAGAAAAGTTTTTTGAAAAAAGAAAAGTTTTTTGAAAAAAAAGTTTTTTGAAAAAAAAAGTTTTTGAAAAAAAAGTTTTTTGAAAAAAAAAAGTTTTTTGAAAAAAAGGTTTTTGAAAAAAAGTTTTTGAAAAAAAAGATTTTTTCAAAAAAGTTGATCCGTGTGACGTCACACGGATCAACTCTCAGAACAGCACTGTTCTGAGAACCCGTGGAAAGCTTTTCATCTCTGTCTTCCCAAAACCAGAGAAAGACACACTGGTCAGAAATAGGACTTTGTGAGGATAGAAGGTGCCAGTGGGACCACAAAAAAAGGTTTTAAAATAGAAAAAGTGAAAATTCATGGTGTAGGTCCTTTAAGGTGCTTGATTCAGTATTTAGATACGCCCCCTTCCAATACAAACCCATTGTAACTTCAAACTCCTGACGCCCTCCTAATACGTGAGCTGGCCGTGTTTTTTTGATAACTTATTTCATTTATTTCTAATCTTTTTTATGTATACTTTTTTCCCCCTTCATTTTCCCCCAAAATGATTAAAAATAAAGGAGAAATCTTATTTAAAAAAAACACGGCCAGCTCACGTATTAGGAGGGTAGCATGAGTCACCAGTGTGTTTTCAATTAATCTATCATGTAATGGTTAAAATGGAGTTTGAAGTTGTCATGGGGTTTGTATAGTAAAGGGGCGTGTCTGATAAATTGAGTATTAAATATCTGAATACTGAATCAAGAAACTTAAAATCTGTCCAGGTGGTCACAAAAGCCTGATTAGACGATAAAATGACCAAAAGTGTTTTTGAAAGTGAAATATCCCTTTA
The DNA here is from genome assembly GCF_963921795.1 of Nannobrachium achirus. Taxonomy (NCBI): domain Eukaryota; kingdom Metazoa; phylum Chordata; class Actinopteri; order Myctophiformes; family Myctophidae; genus Nannobrachium; species Nannobrachium achirus. The sequence goes on from NC_137823.1 coordinate 48,737,058, forward strand.
ACATGCTAAAACCACCTTTTGGAAACAAAAATTAAGAGCCTTTGATTGAAGTATCTTGTAAATTAATAGGAATTGCATTTCATAGTATTATTGTTACTTTTGTAACAATTGTTTTATTTCCCAGCACAAAACTAAGCAATCAAGCAATCTTTCAATAAGGATGTAAAAATGACTAAGTCAAAGTCAAGATGCAAATTGGATGTCGTTTGAATTCCTACCTGGGTCTGGGTATGTGGGTGTGCTCTCAAACAACACAGTGGTTCCTCCGTTTGCCAGCGGCCCATAAACGCTGTAGCTGTGTCCTGTTATCCAGCCAATGTCGGCTACACAGCCAAACACATCTCCATCATGGTAGTCGAAGACATACTAGTTCATAGTTAAGATGTCACAAACAGGTTGACATTAGAACAGAATATAAACTTACTGTGTACAATAGAGTGACATTATTTTTTAGCCACCACCATGGCTTCCTTCTGCTGATTTCCAATGGATATTTTGCATTGGGTTTTGGATGAATTAAGACAATAGGCTCTTTTTCAAACAAAGGCTTATGACATTCAAACATTTTGCTCAAGATCCTACATTGTGCTGTGGCCGCCTATAAGAGGGTGTGAGTGTGACTATGTGTCTGGAGCAAATCATGCAAACCGTTGGAGGGATCAGGACTAAATCCATAATCAATTATTTCCACATAATAGTTTATACTTTTTTAAATATTAAACTGCATTTTTGAAAGACCTTGCCCATATTTGGAGTCATAGAAATGTTGATGAATGATCTCACAGGTTGATCTCACCCTGTTCCCATGTGGATCCTGAGATCTACAGAGGATTCAATTGTGTTACACAAGCCAGTTTAAAAAAGCACCACGATGGCTTAACATTCAGGGATGCAGCAATCATTCATGTACTAGTACAGCAAACCATGAAACTCCCTTATCTTAATTCAAAACACCTACATGAATTGGGAAGTCAGCGATGGAACCCATTGCAAAATCACTTTTTATCTAAATTGTAGCACTCTATTGTAGGACTTGATTGGTCTTACCCTGTGTGTGAGCGAGGCATACAGCAGATAGCCAGCCTGCGTATGGACCAGGCCTTTAGGTTTCCCCGTGCTGCCTGATGTATAAAGGAGGAATAAGACATCCTCGCTGTCCATGGCAGCAGGCTCACACACCACATCCTCCCTCAGCATCTCCTGCAGGGACATGTGTACACCATGTATGTATATTGTATATACTGTACATAATATAAAATAGTATCTTCATGGCCTAGTCCAGTGGTTTACAACCCTTTTCATATCAAGGTACATTATTTATTCGCCATTTGAGCCACAGACCACCATTTGATGGGATTTAGTCTCTCAGACCCAAGAATATTTTGGATACGATTGTGTCCACAATTCCATGCTTGATGCTATTGATGTGATATCATAGGAGAGATAACAGGCACATGTTCATCAAAATAACAATTCTCTAAATAATGTAGATGTTTAACAATAATTTAACTCTTGAGAGTGTAAAATGAAACCAAATCCATTTGGTTACCGACTCTCCCTCATTTAGCTGGGGACCACCTGGAACCCCCTCAAGGACCACTGGTTGAGAACCACTGGCCTATAGTCCCATTGGTGTACTACTTTACAAGATGCTTTTAGAAAACACTACTACTTTGATATAACGGGGTGAGAACGTCTGGGAACTCGGATTAATAACAGGGTAATGCTTACACTGCAGTAGACAGTGTATACACCATAGCTGTCTCTGCATTAGTGCACTGATGGATTTCTACTTAAAGTGTTAAATATCTATCTCACCTCCTCCATGAGGACATCTCTGTCTGTCATGCTGACTGGATTCTGGGTTCTCATCGCCACAAACACCTGCTTCACTGAGGGGCAGCTTTGGACCGCCATGTCCACAGTCCTCTTCAGCTCTGTGACCTTTCCCCCTCGTACCCCTTGGTTAACTGTGATGACTACACTGGACTGGGCTGGAAAGGGCATCATATAAGACTTTTAAATAGGATTTTCGCTCAGTATAAGTCTTAATTTAACTATGACAGTGTACATGTAACCAAATGTACATTTTTTTTGTACACAGTATACTATAAATTTAAAGTTAACACTGAGGATTTTACCGTGCATGCAAATTGAACATCACACCTGTTTGACTTTTCATTTTTGGATGTGAACCATGTTGATGGTACTCTTTTTTTATTACTTTAATCCGATTTCAGAAAATGCTGCTAGGCCATTTACTGTATGTTAGGCAGAAGATGGGGACAGGTGAAACGTTATTTGGATTATACAACAAACCACTGATTAGAAGGGACTGAGCCTTGTCGACAGGATGAAATAGAAAAAAAGAGAAAAATACCCAGCCTAATTCTCCCTGTGGACAAGAAGCCTTGTTCATAGGTAGAATTGAGCAAGAGCCTAACCTTTTGACTCGGCCAATCAAATAATCCAGGGCTCTGCTCTGATCCAACCAATCTGAATTCTCTGCTGCATCCTAGGACATCCAACAATCCATACAGGAACCATTATTGGTAACCCCTGCTATGGCTGGCCAATTAACCGAAAATAAACCAATATTTATAACCAATAAGTATAACCAATTTAAGAATAACATCAAATCACAAGCAACTCAATCTGATTAACCACTTAACCCTGTAAGTATATTATACTTTGTTGTACAATGATGGCTTGCGAAGATAGCGATCTACCAGCTCACAACTGACTGTTGTTGCTTGTTGATCAGCTATTTTGACTTTTTTTTAATCATTGATTAATCTTAATTGAGGCAAAAGTTTTAAATAATCGTGATATTGATTTGAAGGCATCATGTCACCTATAGCCGTCCCTAACCCCTCCTATGTGTTTAAAGACTTAAAGGGGTACCCAACATCAGCCTTCCTTGTAGGTCAGGCATGTGTGGTGTTTTATTATGTTTCATCATTTACACAAGAAGACTTTGTCTTTCATCCACTTGAAGTCACATCGGTCACCTCTTCCCAGGCTCACCATCTCTGATGCGGTCTGCCAGGGCCTCTGCACTGAACCCTGCAAACACCACGTTGTGGGCAGCACCCACGCGGGCGCAGGCCAACATGGAGGCCACCGCCAGCGGGCAAGGAGGCATGTAGAGGGTGACACAGTCCCCTCGCTTCACACCCCACCTCCTCAACAGGTTTCCCACGCGACATGTCTGTTCCAGCAGCTGCCTGTAGGAAAGATATGACCGAACTGTAGTGCCAGTGGTTCTCAACCTTTTCAGGCAGAGACCCCCAAGATAATCATATTTTAACTGGGGACCCCCCACCCTGACAAGCACTAAGAGTTGAAGCATACATTCTATTGTGAAATAGCAGTATCTACATGCTCACAACGCCTCACGCGAGGCGTTGTGATCATGTAGATCGGCTATTTTCACAATTTATGCCTCTTATAGTTGACAATTTGGCCAATGTTTAATTTGTCATTTTAAAGGTATTAAAATCCTTAAATTGTCACTTAAGAAATGTGAAGATACCCTCTATACACTTAAACGTAATGTTGGTTTGTTTACTGTTGAGTGAAAAAACAATGTTGCACATTAATCATCTGGGGACCCCCCCAAAATAATTTGGGTCCCCTGGGGGTCCCGACCCACAGGTTGAGAACCACTGGTGTAAGCAAATGTACTGTAGGAGCACTGGAAGAAGCACACATTTGGCACATGAACTAAGTAATTTCCAGCCACTTTGAAGACTAAATACTCTAACTTGCTGACCTGTAGGTGACCTTGACCTCTGTTCCTGGTTCATCTCGTTCCCAGATCAGAGCTATTCTCTCTGGACAGGTGTGAACATGCCGGTCCAGGCAGTTGACTGGTAAGTGGTACATGGCCGCACACGCGCACACACGCACGCACGCACACACACACACACACACACACACACACACACACACACACACACATGCACAGTTGACAACACCTTTACAGTAAATCTCACCTCCATTTTTCTTAGACCAAATTAGCTCAAAGTTCTTTAGCACCTCATTATATTGTGAATGGCTCAATTGTTCAGAGATAATCCAGGTGCACATTTGCAAATGTTTTAATACTTTGTTGAAAGGCCATTTACAGAGGTCTGAGCCTTTCAATGTCTGTTAATACCTTGGCTTGTGCAAAAATAGTTGTAAGCAGCATATACAAAAGAGGATCCCAATGTAAACAAGCCATGGTGCTTTCTTAGGTTTAAATCCTATTCATATTTAGACCAACCATGTGTATCCGAACTGTACTGTGACTGTCCTGTGCAACTGAAGTTCAATCAATCAATCAATCAATAAATCAATATGCTGTTTATAGGCATAGCTATTTCTTTCTGCTTCAAGGTGTAATCCCCCCCACCCCCTAAAAAAAGAGAGAAAAAATACACAAATAATGTAATAGGCCTACTCTTATAGACTAGCCTACTATTATTAACGTATGCCCTATTGTAAGGCGATAAGGAAATCTTACCGGAGACGTTCAATTTCCCTCCCACAAACCACTTTATCTTGCCTTGACTCAAGTCACAGTCCTGGGTAGAGTGAAAGGGACGGATCCAGGACAGCCTCTGAGTGGCCAGAGTGCCCCAGAAGCCTCCACTGTCGCTAACCGAGTACTCATGCAGTCCGGAATGGTCGCTCACTCCTTGAAACCCAACCGCTTCGGGCATGCATGCCGCGATGTTGTAGTGTTGTTTACACAAGAGATGATGGCAATTAGCGACGCGTCTTTTTAAAGAAGTAAACAGAGACTTGGAGGTGCGTCTGCAGAGCGGCCACATCATGATTTCACTGTCTTTGCCAATCAGGATCCGTTATTATTTACTTATTACTTCATCCAGAAATAACGCTTTAAATTGTTGACTTAAAAAACAAGACCATTTTGCTGGTAAAGAAAGACGCTTCTAAAATTCTGGAACTACAAAACTCACTCAAGTCTGAAAGGGAGGGAGGTAGAGAGAGAGGGGGGGAGAGGGAGGGAGGAGAGAGAGAGAGAGAGAGAGAGAGAGAGAGAGAGAGAGAGAGAGAGAGAGAGAGAGAGAGAGATTAAGCTGTTAAAGGGCTGCACATGTGGCTTGTGTGCCGACATTATTGTGCGTGGAATAGGATCCTGCATAGGCTACTTTCTAAAAAAAATAGCCTAGGCTACAGGCGAAATTTTACTAATGCGACCAAAGTGAATTATGTAATAATAAGATGCATTTGGGTATCAAAACTTTTATGATCACAGATCAATTTTTGCACAAGGTTCAGTAGGCTACTATAATAAAACCTTGGCATAGGCTATCTATTTCCAATATAAACCAATAAATATGAATATTACAGAGCTTAATTTAATACACAAAGACAAACATTACTCCAGTTCAACTGTACACATTGAATTTTATTTTCATTATGTACAATTCAATATGCACAGCAGATGGGTTAGGGGTGTTGGTGCACCATGTTTGATATAGGCATTTATTATACATTTTCATGTTTCAACACACACACACACACACACACACACACACACACACACACACACACATACACACACACACACACACACACACACACACACACACACACACACCTTTCATTTGCATAAAAGTAGCTGCCTTGGTAAAAAATTGTGAGTAAGCAATGACAAATATGTACATAATTTTATGTAACTCAACTTTTAAAGGTGTAGAGAGTGATTTTCTTTTGTTAAAATGTGTTAAATAGCTCTATTAAAAATTAGTCTGATAGCAAAAATTGATATTTTGTTAAGTAACAGGGGTCTCCCTTGTCTCTCCAGCTTTTTAGTATAAACACAACATTTTCAGATTGAGGGCTACCAATTTTTCATGTGCTATAAGCGATGACACAGGAAATTAGAATAGATTTTTAAACTATGGGTCACTCTAAAATTGAAGCTGACAAATGGCTACTCTCTCCTGATTGGGTTCAATTGGCAACCCACCTGAAAATTTACTTTCTGTTTATTAAAGAGATGAAGAGACGGGGTGATCACTGTTACTGAAGAAACACTCAAGCAATGATTACTATTTGAATGTAGAACTTTAACCTTTTCACACAAAGAACCCTTTTGTTTTAACCAAAAAAATATCACTTACACTACCTTTAATGTTAATATCCATAAATGTGAGGGAACAACTACTGAGCCTCATTCTTAAGTTTTATACATAGAAGGTGCTGTCACAAAATAATATAGGCCATAAAAAGTCTTTAAAAGTAGCTGTTTTCAGTCCACCTCTCCTGTCTTATGTTCTGTGCGCGTTTCCTCAGTTTCCTCTTTATCTTTTGCATGGCCGTTCGCCATTTCCACCGAAACTGTCCCCAGCATCTTAGCGCTGTGCTCCTGGGCCTTGGCCCTCAGTGCAGCAATGCTATTCTCCCTCAGTTCCTCCTTAGAAATGGGCGACCTGGTGGTGTCCGTCCTCTGCCTCTCTTCCTCCTCCTCTATCTCTCGCTCCATCGTGTTCTCCACAGCAGGTGGTTGGATGCTGTTGGGTTTTCCAGGAGATGTGTGGGTTGGGGTGGGGGTATCCATGGACTTCTTGTGCATACCTTAAGGGAACAAACATTGATTCCATTTAGAGCTTGCAGAAATTTGAATTTGAAAATAGGACTGCTATAATGTAACGTGGCCCCCCTTAATGGGAAACCATCTACTGCTCATACAATGGGAATTCCCCCTTTGGACAAGTGAGATATTAGGCTTCTGGTTTTGAGGCAGGTCTACTCTGCTTCATTCATTCGCCCTCGAAAGCTGATCCCACTCGAGCCCTGCTGTAATCTGGATTCAACCCTATTGATCCATTTAGCCATTTTGAAGTCCATTTTTGAAAATGGCCCTATACTAAAACTGTAGGTGGTGGACTAATGCTTGCTTTGACCATCTCTGACAAAGATGTGGCAGCAGCACTCATAATCAACAACATTGCATGTGGAAAAGAGAATGAGTTTACGGCCAAGCAAGAGAGAGGGTGATGAGAGTGAGGGGAGAGGCAGAAATATAGGCCTATAGAGTGATTCTGTTATTCAATTACAGTCAGTCACCTAATTGATTCAAAGTAATCAATTGACATGTGTCGAAAGAGCCCTTTTGATCTAATCTGTCCTGATGAAGTAGGATTATCATCCTATCGACTACCACCAAATTATTGACAAGGTGACACTTTCATTGGCTCCTAACAAGAACCACGCTTAGCCCCATGCCCCCTCCTGAACACCTACCTCCATTTGTAATCCCTGTTCCCTTGCAATTTATCGTCGTTGTTGGGTGGAAACCTTGTATGTACAAAACCGATCATTATGTATTTATCATCTAAAAAATGAACTAAACTAGTGAAAACAGCCGATCTACAAGCACACAACGTCTCAAAGCACACAACGCCTTGCATGGCGAGGCG
>NC_137823.1:48749496-48754496 GCF_963921795.1 Nannobrachium achirus
ATGAGCAGAAATCGATGGATAATTCACGGGGAAAATGTCTGGGCTACTTTCACTGTATGTCACTCTATTGATGTCACAGACGATTTCATCCAGGAGTCAGCGGATCGGAAAATATATCCAATCAGCCGGATAAATCCCTATACACTCAAGGAAACCCATCTTTGTTCCCTCCTATAGAGTTAAAGCATGACATAATGCTTCATATTTGGTCTGAGTAAATTAGGTTAAAATGGGCATATTTTTCGAGACTGATGTGCAAATATTTTGCATTGAGGCTATATATATATTTTTTTTTACATTATAAAAATAGATTAATTCATTTTTAGATTCAGTATAAATTTAGTAAAATTAACGATAGCCATTAGGCCCACGGAAAATAGACAACAAACAACATGCAGGCAAGCCCGGGGCCGGCTCTGAACATAAAAGGTATTAGGCCTATTGATTTTCAGGTGTTAATTTGTTAATGAAATAATAATTCGTGTATAGCATATTGTTACTTTTCTTTTGATCAATTATGGCATGGAACCAAATCTGTTCATTTGCTAATTTAACCTCAATATAGGGCCTACCTATATAGGCCTATAGCCTAATAGCTGAGACTTCATTCAGCATCAGAAAAACATGTACAAAATGTGGCTAACACCTCTGTAATAGGGCCTAATTTATTTATGGTTATTAACAGTATAAAGGAATAACAAATTAATTTGTTTGGAGGCTAGTCTTTTATCCTAACGTCCCATAATGGTCTCTGTGCGATTTGCATATTCTAATTGGTTTTGCACTTTTGTCTTTGGTGTTCACGCGTCAGTAATAGTATGCGCATCTGTTGATACACACTATTAAGTCTTTTTCCATTAACAGGTCACATGATGAATAAGACAATGCCCCAGTTCCGGGTATTTAGGACAAACAACAAAACAATTGAATTACACAGTCTATTTAACAACGTTTTGGTTGCATATATAGCATTATACAATATTCCTATAGTGATACAATAATTTAACTTTTTGCTATTATGAATGAATCAAAGTCAAATCGTAGGCCTAGGCTACAATAGGCTAAAGGCTATACATGGTCCAACTAAGGATGGGATAACACACACCATCTGATTTAGAAAGTGATGCTGATGAGCCTGACAGGCTGCATGCAGCGCGGGAAGGCTAGTAAATTGGATGCTATAGATTACAGATTAAAATCGTTTATGTTTCTCCTTTTCACACTCATCTATCAATCACGCTGTCACATCAACACGTTTACAAGCCACATTTCTGAAAGGAGTGGCTAATAGGCAGGCCAGTTGAAGAGTCTGAATATCTTCATTTTCTGTCACTGCACAGTCTCTAAACTCTAATCAGCAATTATTCAATTATCGACGGTGCTTTCGTTTGGCTGAGAAATAATTTGTGGCACACTTTTGGACATCTGGACAGATCATTATCTTCGCGAGAGGATACAATTTATGGAGATGAGTAAACGCCTCCGATGGATGGTGCGGATATATAACACACGACGCCGACCTTATCAATGTGACATGTGGCGATGAATAAATAAATAGTGGACTCCTCGGGGACCGTTTGGCCCGCTGGACCATGCGTCGGGCTGGCGTTTCGGCGCGTGGTCTGCCCGCGTTTGGCGCTGGTTGCTTCCTAATCCGGTGAGAGTGAGATGGTCAGCAGATAAGGTTCTGTGGTAAGCTAAGCACCCCCATCCCTGTTGATCACTGTTCCTCCTCTCCTCTGCTTGCCTGCATGGTGCACTGCGTCGACTAGTAGAGACCTCATCACCAGACGACAGACGACCACATTGCATACAGTGCAGATGCAACATCTAGATAAGTTACGCTGCATGCGGTGAGGAATATGCTACTAAACGAAAATGTCAAATTCTGTGCGCAACACTGGAAGATGAAAAGCTGACAATGCAGATCAAATCAGCGACCATCTGGCCATTTATGAAGAGAGGGAGTTTTTTTTAGATGCTATTTCATCACACACACGCGCACACGGACGCACGCACGCACGCACACACACACACACACACACACACACACACACACACACACACACACACACACACACACACACACACACACACCAGGGTTGTCAACATTGGACGGTCAGAATCCAGGAGATTAATTTTTTGGGGGGTGCGCGGAACTCCCCTACCGGGGTCTGGGGGTCCTCTCCCCAAAGCCTCTTAACAGATATATATATATTCCTGTGTTCTGTTGAATTTTGTGCATGTTTGATACTTTTATCAGGCTTGCTTTACTAGCACTGGTACAATTTCAGCCTTAAAATGCCAAATGTAGGTGAATAATAATGACTTCTCATCTTTAAGTCATTACACGTACACACTAAAAACGTCTGGGTTGAAAATAACCCGATCTGGGTTGTATTATAACCCACCCCTGGGTAACTATTGGCCCTACCCAACAGTAGTAAATCTTACACAGCAAAATGGGTAGGTCCTTTCTACCCAGCACCGTAGTAAGATATTCTACCACACCCTGGGTAGAATTTTTTACTCACTCTGGGTCAACATTTTATCCACATGTGGGAAGTATATTTTACTCACCGTAAATGACCATGCTAATATTATTTAACATTAACATAAGATAAGATTTGTTTCAGGTTTTTTTTCTCAGATAATTTGTTCCAAGTATAGCAATATCAACATAAAGGTACATAATAGTAAATTATGCAACTACATTGAAAAGCTATAATCAGAGAAGTTTAAAGTAGATCAACATAATAACCTCAAATGTATCATGAGTTATTCTCTTTCAAAACAGCAGGGGGAGGGAGCTCAATCATAAGCTAGCAGCCTAGCAGCTGTGGTTAGGGTTTTGGCTCAAAAATTGACAAATGAAATTCTGACATATGACAGTCAGCTTGCCAAGGCAGACACATGGATATGCTACATTTAGCATTTTTAGCTACCAAAAGCTTAGAAAATATCCCTGAAAACCTAGAGAAATGCTTTTCCCAGCATGCTTTGCATACCAGGTGACCAGCTTAAGTTTAAAACTACCCATACTGAGTAAAACAATTTTACTCAGCAGCTGGGTAATGTATGAGCTGTACAAAACAACCCATTATACATACAAACACCATTATAATAACCCATAATGGGTAAACCATTTTTTACTCAGATTTTGGGTAGATGAATCTACCCAGCAGTTTTTAGTGTGTATATGATCTTTCTTGCATGCATTGCCCCCAACCCTAGTGGGGGGTCTGGGGGTCCTCCCCCCGAAAAAAATTAACATAGTAGATGTAATTTCCTGTGTTCTGGTGAATTTTGTGCATGTTTTATACACATGTATTGATGACTGAACCAAAGGACATCTTTAATGATGACTTCTAATTTTAAGTCATTACTTAAAGGAGTCATCCAGACCAAAACACATATAGGGTTAAATCTGTCTTTTATCATACCCCTTTATACCTGCTTTATTCCATTTTTTTCATAGCTGCCCCTTTTACTAGATTTCGGCTGCCCCTGTTGCTACATTTCGTGGGCCCTCTCATAACTAACAGGGTGTATAGCCTTTATACTAGTGCGGTTATTTCTTCAGCTTCAAAGTTAGTATTTTTTTATTGGATTGTGTTTACACAACGTCCTGAGACCAACCAAACCGCTGTTTTGACCTCACAGGCACCCTTACTTGTCAAACCGACCCCTCCCTCCCCTCCCTTTCTAGCCTCTCCTCTCCCTGCTCTGGTGCAGAGCAGAAGCCGTTTGACAAGTAAGGGTGCCTGTGAGGTCAAAACAGCGGTTTGGTTGGTCTCAGGACGTTGTGTAAACACAATCCAATAAAAAAATACTAACTTTGAAGCTGAAGAAATGACCGCACTAGTATAAAGGCTATACACTCTGTTAGTTATGAGAGGGCCCGCAAAATCTAGCAACAGGGGCAGCCGAAATCTAGCAAAAGGGGCAGCTATGAAAAAAATCGACTAAAGCAGGTATAAAGGGGTATGATAAAAGACAGATTTAACCCTATATGTGTTTTGGTCTGGATGACTCCTTTAAGTGAATATGTGTCTGATCTTTCTTGCATTCATTGCCCCACCCCTAAAGCGGGGGGTCTGGGGGTCCTCCCCCAGAAAAAAAATTACATAGTAGATGTAATTTCCTGTGTTCTGGTGAATCTTGGGAGTTTGATACCAACTCCAGGAGAAATCCAGGAGATTTGCCAATCCAGGAGACTCCCAGGAGAGGGGTTCAAAATCCAGGAGACTCCTGGGAAATCCAGGAGAGTTGACAAGCCTGACACACACACACACACACACACACACACACACACACACACACACACACACACACACACACACACACACACACACACACACACACACACACACACACACACACACACACACACACACACACACACACACACAATATGTTTTCGCACTGGGGCAAATCTGGTCAAAAATCATCAATTTCGTGCACTTGGTGCAAAGTTTTTGATTTTTGGTATGGTGTTAGATATGGGTATAAGGTTTTCAAAAACCATCGCAAACAAGTTGGGCTCGCCCCCTAGTGGTCTGTTTGCAATGAATCAAATATTCGATACATCAGTATATGGTTGAAACCCAAAATAATTGATAAAAGAGATTTTTCAATGGATTCTGTTACTATTGGGTATGATAAACAACATAGTATAAGTTTAGGAAAAAATAACTACCGGAAAGCCATCATTTTCAAGATGGTGTCCACGATGGCTGCCGGGAGCTAAAAATGCCTATTTAAAGGGCCAACACCATGCAAAACTATATTTTTTGTATAAATATATGCTCAAAATTGAGTCTTAGACAGGTCTTAACCCCCAACACACCCTGACCATTCCTCTTGTTTCTTATAGCTGTGCTATAATTAAGCTCTGCAGCTGCAATACCAAAACGGCCTTTGTTTGCTCAGTGGCGCATCTAGTGGGGTTTTTCCACCCTCCCCCTCCCCCCCTCCCCTCCTCTCCTCTCCAACGTTGT